>NW_026724953.1:0-11791 GCF_029784015.1 Lycium ferocissimum
TTACCGGGTCCATGAAAATTTCCTTTTTTTGACCTCAATTTTCTACATTTCCATACTAATAATGTCCATAATTAATATTCTCCACCAACTTGTACATTGAGATTATTTTTAGAACATGGTCTTGTCCTTAACTTCTCGCCATTGTCTCGCAATATCCAAGCACACGAAATACGGGCTATAACAGCTCCTCTCCGGGTTGATGTATGGACGGGGCATGCCTCTAGCATTCATTACATTTCTGAACGAAGGTTTTGGCATCTCCGTCCATCTCGTTCCGTAGTATCCCGGCCGGGATCAACCCGCGTACCAACGAATCGACTCCCGCGTGGTTCCCGTCATGCCCTCGTGAACTTCCCTTAGAACGTAGTCGGTTTCCCCTGGTCCTAGGCATCTGGCCAAGGGACCGTGGAATGATCTTCGGTACAACTGGCCATCGACCAAACAAAATCTAGCTGCCTTAGTTCGGAGGGCTCGTGATTCCTTGGCATCCGACGGCAATTTCCCCGTTTGGAGATAGTCTATGTATTTGTTCCTATCCCAAGTGAGGCTAGTTGAGTTTACCTCGGCATGGCAGTTTCTATGATCGATTTTGTTAATCGCACCTGGGGCTCCCGACGAAAACCCTTCCGATTAAACCGAAGACCCCGCATTTGCTAGGGCGTCCGCTTTCATTATTTTGATCACGGGGTACGTGCTCCAATGTCCACTCCTTAAATTAGCACAAGGACAACCCGCAATCTTTCTTGGTATCTCCGCATTTTGTCATCTTTGATTTCGAAGGCTCGTTTCGTTTGTTGACCACCAGAGAGAATCACACCTTGCCTTTACGACCTCGGCTCCCAAACTTTGGCCGGCTCTAAACCCGCAATCATAGCCTCATACTCGGCTTCATTGTTAGTTAAATCAGCAGACCTTATAGATTGTCTTATCACGTCACCTGAGGGGGGTTTGAGAACGATCCCCAACTCGGACCCTTTCACATTGGATGTGTCATCCGTGTGAAGGGTCTAGACTCCCGTGCTAGTCCCCGAGGCAAGAAGCATTTCCTTATCGACCTCGGGGATCATGGCTGGTGCGAAATCGGCCACGAAGTCTGCCAGTATTTGGTATTTGATTACGGTTCGGGTTTGTACTCAATATCATACCCGCTAATCTCTATAGCCCACTTTGCAAGTCGGCCTGAGAGTTCGTGTCACGACCCGACTAGGGCCGCGACTGGTACCCGAGGCTGACCACCGAGCACCACTCATTCTATGTCTTATCCTGCCTTTATTCACAATCCTATCATTAATAATCATAGAAAATGATTTTCATTTAAAACACATTTACCTTTATAACCATAGGCCCTTTAGGCTATCAAAATAGTAGTATACATATACTTACATATACGTGAAGTCTATGGGACCATACTACCCACACATATGTATCTACGAGCCTCTACTAGAGTACCAGACACATGGACGGGACAGGACCCCGTCATGCCCAAAATATATACATATATACACAAAATAACATCTCAAAAATAGCACCTCCGGATAAAGGAGGGCTCGCAACTCCGCTCGATAGCCTCCTATGGATCCGTACCGTTGCCTCGCTATCTACACCGCGGGCATGAACACGGCGTCCAAAAGAAAAAGGACGTCGGTATAGTGTTATGCGCGTATGTAAGACACGAGTGAAATAAATATAATAAGGAAGTCATAATGGCACGAGACGAGGATATAACCTCGACTAGATACATTTATATATATATTACATATAGCATGTCATATAAGCTACCATGTCGTATAAGCATCATTATATCATACATGCATTTCCATATCATCTATACATCATCATAGCATACATGCATTACCATATCATACATACATCACCATCATCAATTCACGTCCGGGTACCCATCGTATGCAGCCCACCAGTGGTGACATGTCCGCCCTTTTCTCGGTACGGTGTGGTCGCACGCAGCCCACTGGTGGTGACATGTTCGCCCAATTAGGCACGGTGGAATCATAGCAGCCCGCCGTAGCGGTGACATGTCCGGCCAATTAGGAGCGGTAGAATCGCATTATCACACACATCATACATTCCTCATCAATCATAACATATAAATCATAGATATATCGTGGTTTTATCTTAGTTTAACGTCATCAAGGCACATGTACATATGTACATACTATATATGTCACGACCCAACCCCGTAGGCCGTGACTAGTGCCCGTGCTGGGCACCCACACGCGCTCACTAACCAGATTTGGCATACAAACGACTCGTACATAAATCAGCATCAGACGTGGCTCCAAACTGACGCATACAACCATATACTGCACTGAAGCTGGCAAGGCTATCATAATATACATAGCGTAGCAAAACATACATACACGCACCGACAGTGTGCCACGACGAACGGGCCGCCCAAACACAACTTACACGTCGCATACGAACAAACCGTACATAACCCATATCTATGTCTACGGACCCTAATTACGTAACAACATAATCAGATGATGGGACGGGGCCCCGCTCGTACCTCGAATAAACATAATCATATACATCGAAAGAGATATATACCCAAAATACGGCTCCCGAACAAGGGAGCACTCGAACGACAGAATGGAAATCCTACGCCGGTGGGTCACCAAAACGCGTATCCGTACCGCGGCACGAAACGCGGCTCGAAGAAAGGGGGTCGGTATTTTAATATGTACTGAGTATGCAAAGCAGGAAGTACAAAAATGAAGTCATAACCGAAGTAAGGTGTACAGAACGTGAGCATAATAACCCAAATACCAAAGTACTTATATCCGAAATACAAATTACACACAAGCAGTGTAGAAGATGAATATAACCATCAGAATGCCCAAAATGCTTAACTTTATTTTGAAAAACATTTCTGACCCACATATACAGAAAATAGAACATATCATATAAACTGACGTTAACCGAATGCCCGATCCATAAATAAAATAATAATGCCGAGGAACGTACGGCCCGATCCATATATAAAATAATAATGCCGAGGAACGTAGCCCGATCCATATATAAAATAATAATCTTAGGGAACGTACGGCCCGATCCATATATAAAATAATAATAACGTGATCCATAAATAATATAATAATGCCGAGGAACGTACGGCCCGATCCATATATAAAATAATAATATATACGTACGCCCGATCCATAAAAATATAATAATCATACATCACATCACACCATCATATATCATATCATGTCGATTATCATATCATCAAACATCATATCACATATCACATACGGTCCGCAATGGGACCCGACGGATTTAACGTGGTCGCCACTCCATCCGGGACGCCACAACACATCATACTTCGAAGGTTTTATATCTCCGAACATCTCCGTCACACATCATAACATATATACACCGTACCGCCAAGAGGGGCTCGGCGTGCCGGCCACATCATACTTCGTATCACATCATACTTCGGAAACACATCATACTTCGTAATAGCGCGCGCACGATAACAACCGGCCCGGGATCCGGTGAAGGATATAACAACAAACGCACGAGCAGAATCGTAAGTAGCCATATGCATACAATTCATTATTGCAAACTCAACAAAATCACCAAAGCGAACTATTATTTCAAAACCAAGATAATAGTCAAATCAAATTCCTCCGAGTGTCACTCGGAACATATCAAACCGAACTTGTAAATCATAACCACATATCCAAATCACATGCATAGAAATCCTCATTTCATTCTTAACGGATAAATAGGTAATCATACTCGGGGGTCGGAAAATAGTTATATTGAATTCTTTCAAAAGCCATTAGAATTTTACAGAAGAAGATCGCGGGACCCACGGACGAGCGTCCATCCAATCTAGGCCCGCCTACGAAAATCATAGTTATCATATATTATCAAATCATTATTACTAACTCAAAAGACAAGTAAACTGATCGTACTTGAAATCGAAATAATCGTCATATCATATCCTTTAAAAAATAGTCAGAAGTACATAAGAAAAGTCGCGGGGCCCACGGAAAGTTGTCGACTCAAGTCGGGCCCGCCCATGAAATTCATAATCCTTATATGTCATAGAATCATATACAAGCATATCAAAGCCGTCCGGTTCCGTCTGTGAAAGTTACGGACGTTCGTAGTTTTCGGAATCGTTTAGGGACGAAACTCTTTTAAGAAAAGAAAACCCAACTTTTATGCAACTTTTGAAAATCAAACATACAAAGACATATATAAACCATAGTTTGTCCACATAAGGATCCCAGCATCAAAAGCAACCACGACTCATAAACGTACTCGGATTTTTAGGAATAGAATTGCCCCCGAAGCTCATAACATATCATAACTTAGCCATATCTAAGACATGCCAAAGAAGGAAAGTAAGCTTTACATACCTTATCCGCCCTCGAAGCTAGTCCAAACTCAAACTTCGGGCTCTCTGGGATCTACAATTTTGTCATAATATTCCAAACATTAGCTAAAGGCATTTGGGCATTTAATTCCAATTTAGCCCTTAATTCTACAGAAATTTGGGCAGCATTTTGAATAAATAAGCCAACCCCGAGAATTTAACTCGGCCAAATCAACAACAACAACAACAACAACAACCAACCTAGCAACATTAATAATCGATCCGAAAGGCAATACAACATTAATAACTCTCTTTTCCATCATTCAACAACATTCATAAATTCAATTCAACGGCTTACCTTCAAGCCAACATCGACGCTTATACATTCAAATACTAACCCGAACCCATACCAACAACATTTAAGGACATTCTAAGCAATTCATACAACATTTCCAACAATCCAACAATTGTCCCAATCCACCGAAATCGTCCCCAAACCGAGAACCTCACTTTAACACATTCCTCATTTTCAAATCATGATTTGCATCCACAATTCACATTCTAACAATGCTATTCTCATCAATATACAAATTACATTAAATGTACAATAACTTCCAAATTAGTCCGTAACAATTACAACATCACTTGAGTCATTAAACATTCATTTCCAACATAGAATTCATAACGACGACGACTAAAACATTAAGCGACATTAATGCATTCTTTGTCATATTCCATGACCCATTTTCGGCCAACACAACATATATACATATTGATGATTCTCATTCATTCTTCACCCTACAATGAACACAACATGCTAACTAGACTTCAATTCATGGCTTCAATACAACACAACACACACACACCTCACACGGCTATATACTACACACACCACCTTCACTCCAACATGCCATATTTCATGATTTTCATCCATTTTAACATACTACAACATACATACAACCTTTATAACACATAAAACATGATCAAATCTTACCTTTCTTCTTCAACTCCCCAAATAGGCTAGGGTTTGCAATTGACACAACGAAGGGTCGGATGACTCGAACAACGCTTCCACCTTACTTAGGGACCTCTAATTAGTGGATTTGCATCAACAAAATATTTTTGGAATGGCTTGAATGGGAGTTGGAATTTCCAAGGGTTGGCCGAGAGCCTCCCTTTCTTGTTCTTCAACTTCTATTTTTTTTCTAAGTGTTGGGAATGAATAAAGATGACTACTTGATCATATTTTGTGCTTATATGTGTATGGCACAAGTGTCCTTGGCCCACACCATGTGTTGGAGCAATAAAAATTGAACACAAAATATGTGGGACCAACCAACAAACCACACGGCCACAACAAGCAAAAATGCATGATTTTCAACTTCCATAAATTCCAATTTTGGTCCCAAATTTTCCTAATTGTTCCATGCCAACAAATTCATGAACATTTTAGGTCTTAAAATAAAATCGAAGGTCAAAAGTCCCGACTTTGTATCCCGAAATGGTTTTATCCCTAACTTACCATAGTTAAACCGGATTGTTCCAATGTACGAAATACGGGATATAACATCCTCCCCCCCTTTAGAACATTCGTCCTCGAATGTTAGATTAAACTTACGGGATCTTATAAACACTCGGGGGAGTTTCTTTCACAATTATCACAAACAGTTCATACATCAATCAGCATAACCAATTAAAGAGTCTAAATTACCTGTACCCGCGTCTGGTGGCGCCTCCTGATCCTGTCCTCGGGTCAACGCATATAGGCGGTTTGATGGACCGCGAGCGGAAGGCTCGCCACGGCCTCTCCCACGGCCGGTTGGTGTCGGTGTGCCCCGCCCCATCGGGCGCATAGCTACGGAAGGAGAAGACGAACCAGCAGCCGACTCAGTAATCTGGGCTGCACCACCTGGACCGCCCCTATACGGACACTCTCGCATACGGTGACCCTGGCCGCCACAAGTAAAACAAGCACCTGTGGCGCGGTAACACTCTCCCGGATGCTGCCCCCCACAATAAGAACATCGAGGTATGGGTGGTCTCCACTGACCGAAACCTCGGTCCACCTGTGGGCCCGAAGCCCTGGAGCTCTGACCCGCTCCTGAATATCCCGCACTATCCGGCCTCTGTCGGTGAGGCTGTGGGGGGGGGTGTACTCCGCGCGGCGGGCGGGAGGATATCTGCCTGCCTGCCGCCGGGGCTTCGCCGAACTCTCGGAATACCGGCACAGATCTAGCCCTGCGGGCCTGCCCCTTTCGTCGACCCTGTCGGTCGGTGCCTCTGCGTCGGTCCTCCGCCCCCACAGGCGTGGGCACAGTACGGGGCGATATCCATGCGGGTTGCCGCTAACACCGTCGCGCTTTCCAACGACGAAATCGGGTCGACCCGCTGTATATCGGTGCATTCGGTTGGTCATCGGCCCTACGTATGCGGGCGCGTGTCGGCCGACGAATCAAACTCTAAGCGTACTCCCGGACGGGCACTACCCCTGCTTCAACGGCGAGGGGTGCGTACTGCAGCCGCCTCACCTCGGAGGGTGAAAAATGGGCCCGAAGGCCTCGGCAAGCTCGCCCCTATCGGTGCAGAGGGGCGCCTGCTCCCTCCGACGCGCCACGACTCATACCCATTAGCCGCTACATCGTGCAGCCGGTGGATGCCAACTCGAACCGACCGCCTCGGAAGCACTAATCAATCGCAAGGTACGCCGCATATCCGTCGGATGAACTCTACGTAGGGTCCTCTACCAAGCTTTCGAAAAACTATGGTGGCCCACAAAGTAGAAAATCACGGCCCTTCGACTATCGCGCCCCGCCACACGATCATCCCCTACCCTTATCGTACGCGGACCCGCCTCGCACCACACCGAGTCGACAATCGGACCGCTCTCGGCAGGTCCCATCCTCCGCCCGGGGCCGAGGGAGCCCGGAGGTAGTGCGCTCGAACCTCGGGGCCGGCGGTGGATCCGCCCGGCCCCGGGCGCTGGTCGCTCCAAATCCCTCCGATGCGGTAGGTAGAAGACCACGGCCCTCGGAGGCACAATCTCCGTCCAGCCGGGCACGGCCTAGTAGCCATCCGGGCCCTACCGGTCTCTCCAACATGCGAGACTTGCCCTTCTCGGCGGTACCGTGGCCTTCTCTGAGGCATCGTCGAAAACATAATATTCGTCGGGAGCAGTCATCACGATAACACGGCTATCGCACGATCTATGATCGAAGGAAAGATAACATCCTAAATGCCCCGTAGCTTTCTACTTATAGATGTGGTGCACAACACACCGATAAACAAGACCGCATCGGACACGGCCCTCAGACATTCCGAGGATGAACTACGGCGATACCCGCCACGTCACGACCCAAACCCGTGGCAGTGACTAGTGCCCGTCGGGCACCCACACGCGCTCACTGGCATTTGGCACACAAACGACTCGTACATAAATCGGTATCGGACGTGGCTCCAAGCGACGCATACAAACATATACGCACGAGAAGCCGGTAAGGCTGTCATAATATACATAGCGTAGCAAAACATACATACACGCGGCCGACAAGGCGCCACGCACACGGGCCGCCCAAACACAACTTACACGTCGCATACGAATAAAGCGTACATAACCCACATCTATGTCTACGGACCCTGTCTGAGAACAACGAAGAATCGGATGACGGGACGGGGCCCGCCGTGCCCTTACCGAATAAACATAATCATATACATCGGAAGAGTATATACCCAAAATACGGCTCCCGAACAAAGGGAGCACTCGAAACGGCGAGAATGGAAATCCTACGCCGGTGGGTCACCAAAACGCGTGTGCCGTACACGCGGGCATGAAACGCGGCCCGAAGAAAAGGGGTCGGTGCGGAATATCTGCGAGTATGCAAAGCAGGAAGTACAAAAACGAAGTCATAACCGAAGTAAGGTGTACAGAACGTGAGCATAATAACCCAAATACCAAAGTACTTATATCCGAAATACAAATCACACATAAGCAGTGTAGAAGACGAATATAACCATCAGAATGCCCAAAATGCTTAACTTTATTTTGAAAAACATTTCTGACCCACATATACAGAAAATAGAACATATCATATAAGCCGAGGAACGTTAACCGAATGCCATAAAAATAATAAGGAACGTACGACCCGATCCATAAATAAAATAATAATGCCGAACGTACGGCCCGATCCGTAAATAAAATAATAATGCGGGAACGTACGGCCCGATTACATAAATAAAATAATAATCGTGCGTACGCGCGCGTCGCCTGTCGTATCGTGTCGGTTGTACGTATGTACGCTCGAAACATCGTATCACGTATCACATACGGTCCCGCAATGGGACACAGCGGACGAACGTGAGAATCGTAGCTCCGTACGGACGCCCTGACAGTACGTGCGAGAAGGTTTTGTCACGACCCGACCTAGGGCCGTGACAAGTGACGAGGCTTACACCACATGCGAGGACTCGACATTTTGCTACTTGCTTTCCGAACATGGCGATCGATAGATTTTTTTTTTTTGAAATTAGATAAAATACTAAAGTCGATACATAACTTAAAAAGCGTCTTAAAAAGTACGGACATATGTACACGTACATAAATATATACATGACGTAGGACAAGGCGGGCCGAAGAGGCTACCCTTCACTTACGTACGATAACATAGTGACGTAACCAAGTTACCCAAAAAGGGTTCGCGAACGTCAAAAAAGTACGATTTACGAGAATTAAAAAATTATCCCAAAAAATAGGAACGACCTGGGAACAAGTGGAGTTGTCGGGGGTTCGCCCTTGGGTTCCTCCCCCAAATAGTTGGATCGCCGAGTAGCGTCCCTACTGCCCCGGGGGTAAAAGGGACCGGGAAAAAAGGGGGTCGGTGCGGGAATTTTACGAAAAAATGTAAAACGAGGATAGATAAAACCCCGCGCAAATTTGGAAGGAAAAGTCATAACTAACCCCAAAAAAAAACTTTAATTAAATGATCGCCCCGGCCTTTTAAAATTTTTTAAAGTAAATAATGTAATCTAGGACTCCCCCTTTCAAGGAAAAAACAATACCCTCCACCCCGCCCCTTGGCCCCAAATAATGATATCACAAAAGGCCCCCTTCCCGGGCCGGCCCCCCCGGGGGCCCCCGGGGGTTTGCCCGGGCCTAATATCCGAGGGGCCCCGGGCATTGCCGCTTCCCGGGAAAAAATAGTGATCACCCGGGCCCCCGGGGTAATTTTAAATTGGGAAACATAAATAGTAAAAAAGAAATAAAATAGTAAAAACCCCGCGCCCCCGCGGAAGAAAAAAACCCTTTTGGACATAAACCAGGGGACGCGCCCGGGCTTTTGGGGGGCGCCGCCTTCCCCGGGGATCGGTTTTAGGCCATGGCTCCTTCCGGGTACAAACCCAAAGGGCCCTAGCACACTTGGGGATAAAGGGGGCCCTTTGCACCCCTTTGGAGTGGTTTTTAAAAGTTTAAAAAATAAAATCTCGCACCCCCCCGGAGTGGTTTTTTTTTTAAAAAAAACAATTTTATGTTTCTTTGCAAAACTAGTTCTTTAAAAAATCATTAATTTAACCACGAACGTGTTTCAAGAATCGGGTTTCTAAAAAAACTAGCAACCATGTGTACATGCAAAGGGAGTGAGGGAACTAAATCCTTTCCCAAAAATCGTCCGGGGAAAAAAAGTCAAACGGGCAACACGAAGTCTCGGGGCCCCCGGGCCCCCTCGGGTCAAATCGGGGGGGCGAACAAGAATTACAAAGATTAGGCTCCCCAAAGCCATCCATAAAAGGGTTTCCCGGGGCGATTTAATCTGGTAACCTTCAAGGGTTTAAAACTTTTTTTGGGGAAAAAAGGATTTTAGTTAAAATTCGTTTAATGAATAGTGTGCAAAAACAAACTCGGATTTCCAAGAGCGGAAAAATTCCCGAGGGGGCCGATCTTCCCTAGTATGACTAGGACATGCCAAAAAGGAAAAGGGAAAAAGGGAAGGGTTTACATCCTTATTCCCCGCCTCCGCTTGTCGAACCCCCTCCCCTTTCTCCCAAAAACTCCCCAAATTTGGGCATAGTTAAAAAAGGGGTTACAACTTTTAAAAACTCCGTTTAAATCCCTGTTTGCCTCCAAATTTCGGCAGCATTTTCCCTTAAATTCAACATCCCGGGGGTTAACCGGCCATAATATCAACAACAAAAAATCCACAACAATCCCAAAAACACAATAATAGTTTTAAATCATAATATACACAACTAATTTTTTTCCCCCATTTTTGAAGCTTTCTTTTGCTTCCCTTTCCCGGAACTTTAAAAAGGGGGTTCTCATTTATTTATAATCCCAAAAATTCAAAAAACAATTCGGAAACACTTCATATCTTTCTACAAAATATTCCCAAAATATACCACATACAAAATTTCCCAAAAAGGCCAAAAGGCCCCTCCAAAACTTTTTAAACTTTAACATGCATATTCATAGATATTTCCTCTTCCAATTTTCAAACAACCATCTAATTGCATCTTAACAATTTCATTTCCATGCTAACATAAAACTAGAATAAAATCATTAACCCACAACAACCTAACAATGGTTTTTTCATGCCAACAAACCTTTTTTTTCCATTTACTCCACAAGAACACAACAACACAATTAATAAAAACGAATTCAATCCTCTCCCCACTTATAGACCCCATGCCCCAAAAACCACACACACCGGGTTGCATACCACACACAACAATTCCATAATTTACAACTCTAATCCAAAAACATATACCATTCCTAACACAAAACATGGAATTCTTACCTTTTCTTCAAATTCCCACTTTCGCAAACGTGGTTTTCTCGCAACCCAAATTTTACCACGTCGAGGAGTGTCTTGAACTTTCAAGAATTCAAAAAAGGAAAAAATTTTTGATCAAAGTTAAAAGGGTTGGGAAAATTTTTTTTCTTCTTTTTTTTTTTTGGGCGAAAGGGGTGGTTTGGTTTTCTCCCGTTCTTCTTTCTTTTTCTTGAAAATTCTAGGAATTATGGAGAATGAATGGTGGCCTCCAAACACATGGTTTTAAATTTCCTTGGGGCCCTTGGGGGCCTGGCCTTGGCCCACCCCCTTGATATTGGGCCTCTTTTCTCTTATTTTTTTCACCCCAAATTACATGGATCCCCATTTTAAAATTCCCGGGCTTTTAAAATTCCAAGCTTGTTGGGGCCCTTTTCCGATGTTCTCGTGTCAATATTTTCCAATATAACAACATACCCCCAAAAAACAATGCTGGCCTTATTTTACAAATCGCAATTATGCCAAATTTCCCGAAGTAAAAAACATAAAATTTTTTCTCCAATCTCCGTCCACATCATAACATATAAAACGGACCCCGGAAAGGGGCTCGGGGTACCGGGCACTCATACTTGTATCACATCTACCCGGGAAAAACATCATACTTTGGGCACGATAACAACGCCGT
>NW_026724954.1:0-4687 GCF_029784015.1 Lycium ferocissimum
GTTTTTGGAAGCTTACATTCATGTCCTATGAGTTCCATTCAATCTCTACACTCTCCAAAACACAAAAACATGTAAATTCAATTAATTCATTTTTCCAAACTCACCTACACGGAAACATTTCTTTATGGCTAAACTTAAACCCCTATTTTCATGTTTTTCATTCATTTCTACATGCAACAACCCCCAAAACATCTTTAAGACATGTAAAGAAGATCAAACTCACCTTTTTTCCCTTAAACCCTTTTCCCTTCGGCTTGGACTTTCCATGGCCAAAGCAGTGGTTGCCTTGTTCCTGACTCTCCATGTCGGAAAACTTCCCCGATTAGTAGAAAACTAGAAGGAGAATAATTTTTCCTTGGCCATTTCCCCCTACTCCATGTTCGGCCACCAGGGCCCGAAACACCCCCTCTTTTTTTTTTTTCTTGTGTTCTTTCTTTCTTTCTTTCTCCCACTTTTTAATTAAAAGATGAACTCCCTGCTTTATATAAAAATTTCTGGCCTTAGGGGCACTACCCCCCAGATTTTCTTTTCTTTTTTTCCCTTTTTTTATCTTTCTAAATTTTCTTTATTTTTCCATGGCAAAGATGACTTATTTTGTCATTTTTTTTTTCCATGGTAATATGCCCTTTTTTGGAATATTCAAGAGACTCGGTAAAATTTCCCCGTTTTCCCCCTATTTTCTCTATTACCATTTTGTCCGACCCCCCTATTTCCCGGCCCATTTTCGAATTTCTCTTCTTGCCTAGCCTTTCTCAATATTTGCCCAATAATATTGGGAATAATATTCTCCCAAACCTAAGATAATTTTTTTGAAGATTTTTATTTTAAACTAAATTATCTCAAAATATTCGAGTCAAAATGCGGGATATAACACAAATCATCAATCTGGGGGGGGATATTTATTCTTGATGGTTACCTTGTTATTTCGGTAATCTGCCTCGTACGATCATCCTTCTTCCCCCGAATAAAGGGCTCCCCCGGGGGGATGTCTTGGGCCGAATGCCCTTCTCCAAAAAATCTCTGGTCTCTTTCAATTCTTTCATCTGCCGGGTGCCTTGCGGAGGGATGAGATAAAGGGAGTGTCGCCCAAAACGGTAGCAAACTACATCTCCTGGGGGAAGACACGGAAACTTTTTAGGGGTACTCTACAAATTCATTAACCCTGGGGGCGGGGGGGGCCTGCCTCAAATCATGAACACGGGCCCGGGTGATAAATATAGCCCTTTTGTCATTTTTCCCCCCGGGTATGAAATAAACTTACCGGGGTCGTATTACCCGCCCCCCGAGGGCTCCCCCAGGCGGAAAAGGACTATTTTTGACGGTCAACGGTAGCATAACAAAAACTACCAATCCATACCCTAAACACGTCGAACTGGTCAACTAACCCCCGGATGGTTAGACAACGGCCCGAGATAATCCCGAACAATCTCACTAGTGGCTATAGAGAAACTCCCTCTTTGAGCTACCTCAAAACCCCTTTATCGATTCTATCCCAAATTTTTTTAGCATGGGGGGAAAAAATGATAATGTAGAACCCGGGGTCAATGATATCCCTTTTGACATATTCGGAAAATTAAAATAATTTTGCGAAGGAGTGAGGCCATATGTGGACCTTACTTATATGAATATTGGCAAAAAACATTGTGCGAAAATCCGGGGAAGGTTAAGGGTAAAATGAAATTTTGGAAACTTTTTTGAATAAAAAAAACTTGAACAATTGGGTAAAAAAAAAAAAGAGAAATTGACCCCAAAATTTAAAAGGGGGTGGCCGGCCATGTCCCTTGGCCACCCATTTAATTGATCATGTGATTAATTATATAAGAGGCTTAGCATGTAGAAGTTTCAAGAAACAAAAGCAAGAAGAGAAAAAAAAAAGGGGTCACGGCCATAAAAAAAGAAAGGAAAAAAAAAAAAAAATTCTTGGAGCATTAACTTTGATTCAAAAACTTGTCTCTTTTGAATTCCTACTAAGTTCAAGGCCCTCTTCAAGATGATATAATTATTTTGGCAAGAAACTCGTTTTGTGTCAAGTGGAAGAATTGAGAAAAGGGTGAATTTTATTTTTTTTATCCCACGGAAATTATATATATGTGTGGTAGCATGTGTAAGGTGCTAAAAATTTGAAAATTGTGTGTTGTGGGTGTATAAGTGTGGGGCCCGTGTATGGTTGTTGATGGAGAAGGATGAACAATTTTTATTTATTATGTTAATTGTGTTGTTACGGCCTTGTGAAAAAAGGAAGGTTAATGGTTCTTGTTGTCATGGAAAATATGTTGTAAGGTTGTTGTAGGAAAATATTAACTTTTATAGTTTACGTAATTATAAGAATGAAGTTTTTAAAGATGCAAATTGTTGTTGTTATTGAGGGAAATTTGGGAAGGTAAAACGTGTTGTGAATGTTTATGTCGAAGGTTGGAAGTTTTGGATGAATTATAGTTGTGGTGAAATTTTTGTATATCTTGAAAAATAAAAATGTGAATTGTATTGGAATGATCTTGAGTAGTAATCGAATGTATAAACACGGATATTAGATTGAATGTAAGTAGTTGAGGTGAGTTATTGGAATATTATGAATGTTGTTGGATTATGTAGAAAAGGAGCTATTAATGTTAGAATGTATTTAATTGATTCTTGATGTTGTGCGGTTTGGGGGTTGGGTTGTTAAATTTTGGGCCCGGTTAATTCTCGGTTTTTGTATTTAAAATTTTTGGAAATTTTTGTAAATTTAATGTTCGTTTGGAGTTAAATGCCTATAGGTTTATGGCCAACGTTAATATATTTGGCGTTATGTAGATCTTGGATTTCCCCGGGTGGCAGCTTGCGAGTGGACAAGGTATGTAAAGGGGCTTTCATTCTTGGCATGTCTTAGTGCTACTAGGCTATGACCCGAGCCTAGGGGAAATTTTACTCTTAGAATCCGAGCTTAGATACGTCTTTATTCGTTCCTAAAAACCCCTCCTTAAGGTAGCCAAACTAAGATTCTTATGTTTTCGGTTGAATTTCAAAAGGCTTATAAGAACTTTGACTACAAAAAGGGGCCCGAACAAAAGCCGTAACCATACGAGCTCGGAACGCCCCAAAACATAATGGGTACTTCATAAGACATAACATTCCCCAACTCTCGTAGTTGGGCTCGGATGGGGTCGGCACCCCCTCCGTGGGGCCCCGGGGGGGTTCTTATCCTCCCCAATGACTTTTAAGAAAAACTTATTTATTTTCACCTTGATCTCAGGGCATGGATCCCCTTATTTGGAAGTTTAGAATTTTGAATTAGATGCCTTTTAAATAAGGATTGTTACGTTGACTTTGATATGTAATTATGATTTCCAAAATTCGTTGGATATGTTCCGAATGGGTTGAAAATTTTATTGGACTATGACCCATTTGTAAATATTAATTCGATTAATTTACTAAATTTTGGTAAATGTTTATCTTTCTATGATTTATGAATTTTGTTTTTATATGATTCCTACGATTCGCTCGTGCATATTATTGTTACTTCCTTGGGGGTCCGGGCCCGGGTTTTATCGTCGCCGGTCAAAATATGATGAGATTTCGAAGTATGATGAGCGTACGAAAAAAAGATCGGTGATATATGATATGATACGAAGTATGATGAGTTCGGATATGATTCGACATATGATATGATTCGAGTTGTGATATGATACGGAGGATGTGATCGAAAAATACAAAACCAAAATATGATGGTTGTGGCACCCAGCGGGGGGGGCGACCCGTTCCCTCCCCCGGGTCCCATTATGGACACACATGACATATGTTTTTGATATATATGATTTATGTTCATAAAGTAAGCATCCGACCCTCGTTATTATACTTTTCTTTTTGCCTTATGAATTGGTAAGTGATATGCGTACGATGATACGATGATCGATCGTGTGTGTTTTGGGTTTTCCGACTCGTATATGCATGACAAGCGGTTTAAAGGACAAATTATGTTTTTTTTTTTTATGCTTACTTCTATACCCCTCTTGATTTTGATTGTTTAATGTTTTCCCCCCTTTCATACTCGGTCTATTTCCCCCCCCCTTTGGTGCGTTTGTCGGGTGGGCTCGGTTTGGGGGACCTGACCGGCTGTTGTACTTTGGTGTGCTCCTTTGTCAGCCCCCATTTGGGATACCCCAGCCCAAACCCCTGGGGGCTGCGCCCCGGCGGGGGCCGAACACACTATTCCGGGAAACACATATAGTGTCAAATTATTGCAAGCCGAAAAAGGGTATATCGAAAGGGGGAAAGGGTATGTTTAAAATTATATTATTTCCGAAAAATTTTGAAGTTTTTTTTGTTTTTCGACTATCCAAAATAAACAAAAATACCAACAAAGGCCACACGGGGCCCGGTCGACATTTATATACATCGCAAAACCGACAAAATTTGGGAAAAAAACGAAAATTATATCTACAATTAACCGAACGGGGGGCCCCCCCCACGTTTTATCCCGGACCTCAAATAGAAAGACGGAATCATATGACGGGACGGGGCCCCTCCCACAACAAACAAATATGCATCGAAAGGGGGTATACCAAAATACGGGCTCAAAAAGAGGGGGCCCCCGCGACGGGTAAGGTGTCCCCGGGGTGGGGCCCAAATGGTGCGTTGACCGGGAGGCACCCCCCAAAAGGGGGGGTTTGTACGGAATATGTCGAGTATGCAAAGCGAAAATAATCAA
>NW_026724955.1:0-5056 GCF_029784015.1 Lycium ferocissimum
ATCGTACAAAACCAATAGCATCCAACAAACATATACAAACCGACAAGGCTTTCACACTAACATACAATTTACGGGACTCGTCTACAAACCTTTAGGGAGATGTGTGACTGTACCATACAATCTGGAATCAAAAGGAAAGAGCCCAAAGGACCTGGCAACTCCGAACAGAAAAGGAGCTCACCGATCAGCATATATATAATTATGGCTACTCGGAAGCAGTGCCCCCAGACAAAGGGACGTCAGTACGAATAGTGTACCGAATATGTAAGACAAGATAACTGTTGAAATAAAGTAACAAGTTATACTCTGGATATTTCAAGAAAACATCTTGAAGTACTCCACCTAGGTTACCGTTCTTCTGAGGTAAGATAACACAACTCTATAGGTATAACTCCGTGACCTGAGGGTCAGGCATAGATAACTCCATGACTCATAGGCTAGGTATAATCAACTCCATGACCCGTAGGTCAGGTAATAACTCCGCGGCTCATAGGCCAGGTAATAACTTCGTGGCTCATAGACCAGGTAATAACTCTGTGGCTCATTGGCCAGGTAATAATGCCGTGGCTCATAGGCCAGGTAATAACTCCGTGGCTCATAGGCCAGGTAATAAATTCGTGGCTCATAGGCCAGGTAATATAAAATGTAAATATATATATATCGTGCATGTGCTGAAAAGTACCGACTCTGTAACATGTCTCTTTTATCTCTCTATGAACTCCAGGACATAGGAAGGGGATGTGACCCCTCAGAAAGAATAACATAACACTCGGAAACTAGACAACAACATGACAAGATCTACTTTGACAAATCTCAAGTCATAAGGTTTATCAAGCTCTTACTATATATGGAAACATGCCAAGAAAAGAAGGAACAACCTTAACATACTTGATTGATCTCCTACGAATTAACGCTTATTCTCCTGAACTTACAAATCTACATTCAAGAGAAATTATACTGCCGTTAGACTTATCGTCATATGCCTATCTCAAGTCCTTAAACCAAACTCCTTTAGAATCTGCCAAAATTTGGGTAGCATCTCCCCTGTTTATATCCCTAGCCCGAAATCATAATGTCAACAACCAACATAATAAAAAAAAATACCAATAACATTATCCTCAATACCAAAATATTCCGTAAAACATCTCACACGATGTTTATCCAATTTTTCAACCAACAAATTCGCTATACAACTATATAATAACTTTATCTCCATGATTAAACTTAAATCAATACCAACAAAGGAATATTCATACCTCAATCCCGCTAAAACTGTGATATCTTCAATATTCACCTTGAATTCTAGCCGAAATTCACCGCAATACGATATTATATTCGCAAATATACGCCATCGGAACCTGAATCCGGAGTTTAAACTTGATTTGGGCTAAAATTTAGGGTTTGGAACTTGTGGGGAATTTTTAGGATATTTGGGTTTTTTTTTTGTGTGTTTGGATGAAGAAAGGGGGCAAGGCCCACCTTAAATAGAGTTCCAGAAACTACCCAAACCGACTTAAAATTTCCTCAGTTCGTTCGCGTGGGCTTTGGGCGCGTTCGCGCAGGCTTATTTTACTGCCTGCGCGTTCGTTTCAAATATGTCATAACTCTTGATCTCGATATTGTATGAGGTCCCATGACCTATGGTTGGAAAGCTATTTCAATTATCTACAACTTATACTTGCGATGTGTTTCATAATTCCAAACGTATAATGGTGTTTTGGCCTCTTTAAGTCAGATCATCCGAAAATGTATCCTTAAATCATCCTTTTGGAGGTCTTATGCCCATATTTGGCTTAAGGGTCCTTCTTAAGACTTGCTCAAATTCCCATGTACTACTTATATAACTTTTCACATGTCCTTTATAAAACCTCGGGATGTGGGCCCACCTTAACTTACAGTTACGAGGGCTATTCATCAAGTAACGTATTAACTGATTTACACCATACGATCTTCAAATGTCATATATATGTTATCCTTATACTCATATAATATAATATTCATCCCTAATCCTTGTACAACTTTACTCTCCCTTGAGTCATACTAAGCCATCTATAGCTTTGGTAATGCGAAATTTTTTGGGGTGCAACAGTACGATTGCACGGGGTTCCTATTTCTATCATCTCGGATCGAGGTCCCTAGTTTGCTTCCAACTTCTGGAGAGCTTTCCGGGCAGAGTTTGGTACTCAGTTGGACCTTAGTACAGATTTTCATCCCCAGAATGATGGTCAATCCGAGAGGACTATCCAGGTGCTCGAGGATATATTGGGTACTCAATTGGACCTTAGTACAGATTGGGACCAGTTCTTGCCCTTAGCAGAGTTTGTGTATAACAACAGTTATCATTCCAGCATCGATATGGTGTCGTTCGAGGTTTTGTATGGTAGCAGGTGTCGTTCTCCTATTGGGTGGCTTGATGCTTTTAAGGTTTACCCGTGGGGCATAGATTTGTTGAGAGAGTCCATGGACAAAGTGAAGCTTATTAAGGAACAACTTCTAGCAGCGCAGAGTCGATAGAAGATGTTTGCGAACCGGAAGGTTCGGGACTTAGAGTTTATGGAGGGCGAGAAGGCTCTTCCAAAGATTTCACCCATAAAGGGTGTTATCCAATTTAGGAAAAGGGGAAAGTTGATCCCAAGGTACCTTGGCCCATTTGAGGTTCTCCATCGAGCTGGAGAGGTTTCTTATGAGTTGGCTTTGCCACAGGGGTTGTCAGGTGTTAATTTAATTTTCCATGTGTCCATGTTGAAAAATTACCATTCTGATGGTTCTTATATCATTCGTTGGGATTCTGTGTTTCTTGATGAGAATCGGCGTCGCGAGGAGGAGCCTATAGTGATTCTGGATAGGCAGGTTAGGAAGCTGAGGTCTAAGTATATTACTTCCGTTAAGGTTCAATGGAAGCATCGTCCTGCTGAGGAGGCTACTTAGGAGACCGAGTCTGATATCCCCGAGAGATATCCTCAGATGTTTGCTGACTCAGTTAGTTTTCCCACATTTCTATTCCTTGTCCCTCGAGAATGAGCAATTGTTTAATTGCTATCTAACGTAACGACCCGATCGGTCGTTATAATACTATTGACCCTTTTACCCCTGTTGACCATGTCCCGAGGTCATCGAGCGAGTTTTAGTGTGACTTTTGGAAGTTTGAGCCTTAAAGTGAGATATGTTTGACTCAAAGTTGACTTTTGGGTAAACAGATCTTTTCAGAATTCCGTCAATTTTGAGAGGTCCGGATGACCGTTTACCACTCGGTAGGATGTTCAGTTTTGGTCAGGACACTTGGTATCAGTTTGGGACTTGGGTTGAAAACTTGGCTTTAGTCCATTGGGGTCAAATAGACCTCCGTTGGAAATTCTAAGGCCACGGATGAGTTCATAACGCATTTTTATGTGTGTTTGCATTTTTGTTTTGTATCTGTGGGGCCTCAGGTGATAGTCGGATTACGAGTTGAGACTTGTCAAAAACTAAAATTTTCTTGTGTATAGTGCCCGCTATAGCGGCACCAGACTCGCTGTAGCGGCCCCGCTATAGCGTGGGACTGAGCGCTGTAGCAGGTGATAAGGTTTTGTGATGAGTCGCCTCAGCGGACAGATATCCGCTAAGACGGACTCGCGATAGCGGATTGGGAGCCGCCGTAGCGGCTTGCCAAGTTGTTGGTGTTGGTCACCACAGCGGGCCAAGAGGCGCTGCCGCGTGCCCACTGCAGCGGGTAATCCAACCGCTGCAGTGGATGACGGGCAGATTATTTCCTTCTTTCTTAAGTTAAAACCCTTGAACCCTATCATTTCCCTTCATCACTCAATAAGCACACTTTGGGCGAATTGAATAGCTTTTGGACTAAATCTTCTTGGAGGTAAGATCTTTGACCTAGACTTCATCAATTACCTTCCTAAATCCTTAATCCATGCTTAGAATCACTAGAATCAAAGTGGAGAAGACGAGTCTTATGATAGATTTTTGAAATGGGTTCTAGACTTCCTAAATGAAGATTGTTGATGAAATTGACTAGTAAAATCATAGAATTTGATGAATTCATTGTTGTTAAGCTTATTTCTTCCATTATTGGTGATTAATTTGAGGATTGAAAAGTTAGGGTTCTTATCCAAAATTGGGGTTGTCTTTTTAAATCTGAATTAGGCTTAATCTTGAGTTGATTTAGCAATTAAATAGTGGGTTTGATCATCTAGAGCATGAATTTCATATTTCACCTTCCAATTTTCCATTTTACCCTTGTGGGTCCATTTTCCCAATTCCATGAGTTGGAATTTGACCTAAGATAGAAGTATAGCAATATGGGTATTATTCTTCCTGATTTCTAGTGTAGAACTCGAATATGATTAGACTTTTAGTATTTGGAGGCCCAGAGAAAGGGTGTTATATCCCGTGTTTTGCACATTCGGGAAATTTGGGCATAATGGTGATTTGTAAGAATAAGGACACATTTTGATTTCATTTGGTGGGTATGTTGTCACTTATGGAAAATATTGACACGAAAACATCGGACACGGCCTAAGGGTAAAATTGGAATTTTGGAAATTAGCTTCGTGAATTATAAAATAAGATCTTTAAGTATTGGGCTAGAAAAAAATAAGAGAAAAGTTAGGCCCAAGTTTAAGAGGGTGGCCGGCCATGGTTGGCCCAAGCCCATGAAGAGTAGTCATGTGATCAATCACATGACTAATTATTATAAGATGATAATTGTGCATGATCATCCATAGAAGTTTCAAGAGACAAAAAGAAAAGAGAGAAGAGAAAGGGAGCATTCGGCTCCAAGAAAAAAAAAGAGAAGAAGAAGAAAAAAATTTCTAGCCTTGCAATCTTCATCCAAAAATTTCATCTTTCTTGAATTCTTGACAAGCGCAAGACGCTCTTCGACGTGGTATAATTGGTTAAGCAAGAAAACTACGTTTGCGGCGGGTTGAAATTTGGAGAAAAAGGTAAGATTTCTATGCTTTTGTGTTATGAAATGAGTTTATATGTTATAATGATTGGAATGGAATGAGAATTATGGAATTGAGGTGTGTGGTTGCATGGCGTGCATGTGTGTGAAAAGTGT
>NW_026724956.1:0-10036 GCF_029784015.1 Lycium ferocissimum
TCGCATTTTACAAATTTTAAAAAATTGGGAAACAGTGGGGAGGTGGGAAATTTAAAGGGGTTTCCCTTTGGGATTCTTTTTTAGGGCTTTTGGGAGTTTAAGGAAAATAGGACGGGAAATATTAAGGAAGGAAGGGAAACATTGAAATGTATTGATTTTTTTTGGGTTCATAAGTTGGCTATGGAAAGTGTAGATGTGGAAATATCGGAAAAGACTAAGGGCTAAAATTGGAATGTCGGAAAATGGTTTCATGAATTACCAAATATATGGGCTAAGTAGTTGGGCTTGGAAATGGAAAAAAAAATAATAATAAAACAAGGCCTAGGTGATGAGGATGGCCGGCCATGGTCCAAAAAAAAATGGTCCAAGCCCATGAATTAATTTCATGGACAAGTCATGTGACAACTTAAATTTATAAGGGGCATGAGAGTTCAAGAAAATTCAAGAACAAAGGAGAAGAGAAAAACAAGAGAACAAGAACCAACATGCCATTCTACCAACCTTCTCCAAAATCCACCCTCCAAATTTTGATTCTAAAAATTATTTTCTTGCCATATTCCCACTAATTCAAGCCTCCCCTACAACTTGGTGCAATTGGTTTGGAAGAATAAGCATTGGTTTCCTCAATTCTATACTTCGAGGCAAGTGAAGAAACTTGTGGAAAAAGGTAAGAATTCATCCTTCTAATTATGTTTTCAAGGTTTGTTTGTGTTGTAGTATGTGTGTGAATGAGTAAAACATATAGAAATATGGAAGTTCGCATGGCGGTAATGCATGAAAGCATGTGGCCGAATCTATGTAGTGTAATTATGTTGAGTTTTACATGTTGTATTTTGGTTGTGCTTATGATGGAATTCATATTGGGAATGAAAGTTGAATGAGAATTGAATGAAGTTGAAAAGTGTATGTGGCCGTGGCCTATAGTGTAAAGGATATGGTGATGGATTTGTTTTGTTTAATAAGTTAATTGCGTTATTGTGGATCCGCCGATGCCAATGAAGGCTAAAATGGTTTAGGTTGGTGTTGAAATGAAATGTTAGAAGATTATGTCATTTTGGAATGATTTTATGTTATTGTGATAATGAAGATGTAAGATGTAAATTAGGTTGATTATTGATGAACTTGGAAGATGGAGATATGCTATGAATATCTATGTTAAAGATTGGAAGATTTGGATAAATTATGATTGTTGGTGTTGTTGTTGGGTTGTTGTTTGTTGTTTTGAGCCGAGTTGAATCTCGGGGGTGTCATGTTTATAGGGGAAGTGCTGCCGAAATTTCGGTAGCCGGATGGAAACCAAAGACTGAAATATCAACTTGCATGAATAGGACTGCCGCCTTATGACCATTTGCAGATTTTTCGACGAAATGGATTGGAGTTTCGACAAGCGTAACAGCGCTAAAGGTATGTAAAGTTTGCCTATTTCTTCTCTTGGCACGTCTTAGGGCATTAGGCTCGACTTTGGCCCTCGGGGATATTCCTACTTCACGGAATCAAGCCAATTTTCCTTTTCTTCAAAGGAAGATTGAACTCAACTAGATCATGAATAGCTAGAATGGTCTTAGACGATAAAACTCCGTCCAAATTCAATCCGATTACTCTAAAACATTTATTAATGATATTATGAAGTTCGATATGCATGTTTTATGTTCGCCACCTCGTTTGACCGAGGTGAGCCCACTATTTCCGACTTTATTCTTTTGTAAATACGATTCGTTTTCGAGCGGCTTTCAAGAAATGTTTTGATTACTAAACAAAATCGTTTTAAACATTCTATCAAATACAGCTATGAAATGTTTTGGTACGTGCTTCGAATTCCGGAAGTTCCGTTTCGAGATAATCCGCCGTGATGTCCGAAAGGTACGTATTATGATTCGACCCGATTTCATTGATTTGATTCGTTATTCGATATTCATTATTCGATATGCTTCATTGAGTCTGGGATACTTTTATTGCATTAGTTTCTCACTACTCCACTCGTGGATGCCTCAATGTTTCCCACATTGAGCCCGGGCCGGTGATATGTTCTCGAAATGCATTCCGCATTATTCGCCGCGCCCCGTGTGAGGGGGCAGGTATATACGTACATGGGTTGTGGTGTATGACGCACATCATGCACGCTATTCCGATATCCGCCGATGTATTGCGACGTGGCCACTTGGTATGTTATGATTTGTTCGGAGGGATATTCCTACCCGTATGCCGTGTTGGCGCGGGACCGGCGGAGCGCCTACTCGTTCGTTCACCGAGTCCCATAGCGGGGCCGGCTTTGCATATGTTTTACGCATTACTTATGATTTTTCTGGTATGCATTTTGATTCCCTATGTATCTTATGCTTCTCCGCACGTTACGTTCCGATTTTGATTTTATTTATTACGTTCTCTCGCTTACGTATTCAAGACATTTTCATCGACCTTTCTCTCGGGGGGCGCGTTTTGTGCCGCGGTACGTACGACTGATTTGTGGATCCGGCGCTAGGTTATACGCGTTTGTTGAAGTGCTCCTTTGTCGAGCGTGTTTTGCATAAAATTTTCTCGCTACATTTCCGTACGTATTTATTACGGGCACGACGGGGCCCGTCCCGTCATATGATTATATTATGTCTCCGCTCGTTCGCAGGGGTACATGGACATGTGGTGTGGGTTCGTATATATCGTGAGATTGCGTACGTTTCGAGTTTATACGTATTTTGTGACTCACATATTCGGCCTTCGTGCGTCACGCCCACCGGTTTCTCGCTAAATTATTATTTTGCTTTTAATATTTTGCTAACTTAGGTTAAGGTACGTATGAGTGCCCAACTAGGGCACGCGTCGACTTCACGGAGTTGGGTCGTGACAAAAGTGGTATCGAGCGGTTAGGTCCTCGGAATGTCCTACAGCACCGTGTGCAATGGGGCAGCCCGTTTATGGTGTGAAGCCGCGCCACATTTATAAACAAGTGAGGCTACTGCATCTAGGAATTGTTGACCTTCTTCGTCTTAGATCGTGCGATAGAGGCCAAGTCATAGGAAATAAAATTCCTTGCGCGAGCTCTACATACGGCGGAAAATGGCAAGGGTGACGGGAAAAGGTCACACGGGTAAGTTCGGATATTTATTCCGTTACCCGAAACAAGAGGATCCCGAATGACTAGCGTGGGATACGGGCGCATATTCGCACGGTATTATGGGTATTCGCGACGTACAGATTTCGAGTAACAGAATTTGTAAAGGTGACTACCGAAGGTCAAGAAGGGGTAAAATAGTAATTGCACAAGAAAGGACGTGTCAGGAATGTGCCTCGGGATCCGTAAGGCCTCGTATTATGTAATAAAGGTCGTGTGTGGAAAAGGACGTGATTATACCAACATTAGCGGACTAGAATCCGTCGAAGTTGCGAAGTTAAGCGTGCTCGGGGGAGGAGCAATTTTGGGACGGGTGACTTCGGGAAGTAAGTGAAAAATTTTGCCAACTTGGAATTTAAGGGGATAAATGGAAATTTGGGGTAACCTAAAGGAAACTATAGTACGTGATGAATTATGACAAGCTCCTTATTGAAATCGACGCGAGTAGGTTGCGATATGAGGAAAAAGGAAAAAGAGCAATATCGGTGAAATCAAGGTAAATTTAAGTAGCGATTGGACAAGAGATAAATGGAAATGTGGGGTAACTTAGTGTGTGTATATATGTATGTGTAAGCTTTAGCACCGGTGATTACGTTGGTCGCAAGAACCTTAACGACAAAAGGTTGCCACTAACGGAAGGCATTACGAAGAGCAAAGGAAAATGCATATATTTGTATAGGTTTCGAATAACGTTGCGAATTATTTGTGGGATAGTCGATAATAATACGTAGGTGTGTGAATGCGTACGAGTCCTAACGACCAATTGTTCGGAAGGTATTAAAATTAACGCAAGTGGACCACCGGTGCTACGGTGTGGGAAGCCAAATGGACAGAGACGACTCCGAGTTCGAGCAACAAGGAAAGATATGGTACGACGATATCGTAAGAATAAGTTGCTACCGAGCAAAGATTAAGGCAAAAAGTTGAAGTATTGGAAGGAATTAAGGATAAGAAATATGATCAAGTGAAAACCTTTGGAGGAGCTAGTAGTGAGGTAGAACCATTACGTAGAAGAATGAGAGACAAGTTTGTACTTAGCGAGAAGTAAGACGCGACAAGGAAATTTCCATAGGTCTCTAAAGTAGCCGACATCGATCGCGATTCCGTATGCTATATTTTCGCGCCCGACTTCGAAGATGTTATATCCCGTATTTCGAATCTAATTAGGTTTCCAGGTAGTCGTGATGAGTCTACATGCAAACCGAGAAAAAATTTTGCACCTTGAATTTCGAGACAATGGCGGAAAGTTCGGGGCAAGGTCATTTTTTTTGGTTCAAATTGGTCGTTGGAAAATATTATTAGTGTGGAAATATTGATAAAGACCAAGGGCAAAAAGGGAAATTGGCAAAATGGTATTAGTAATTTTGTGAAAAGGCTAGGGGCAAAAGGTAATTTCGCATTAATTCTAGAGAGTGGAAAGGAGATATGGACATTGCAAGTTGGCTCAGAGTACCGTAGAAGGTGGTGCGCGAGCCGGCGCGGGAAGGCGTCGAACGCGCGTTGTGGCGTCGGGGGGAGCCAATGTACGCGAATGCGCCACCCCCGTGGCGCGAAGGCGCTGAACAAAATTTTGGAAATCAGGTTTGGGGTCGATTTTATATGGTAAGAATACAATAATATCATGTATATGACATTTGGAGGTCATATGAAGTGAATTGGTCCATAAAACACTTTATGGGAAATGTCCGTTGTTGCATGACAAGCGGGGCCCACACATCGGAGTTTTATAAAGGAAGTATGAAGAGACATATGAATAGTACATGGAAGCCGAGCAAGTCCTAAGAAGGACCCATAAACCAAAATGAGTGTAAGCCCTCCAAAAGAACGATTTAAGAAAATGTTTTCGGGTGATCTGAATTTGAGGGGCAAAAAATATGCATTATGAGTTTGGAATGTGGAAAAATACCAAGAAATGAAAGTTGTAGATAATTGAATTATCTTTCCAACCATAGGTCATGGGTCCTCATACGATATCGGGATCAAAAGTTATGACCATTTTACTGAACAAAGGTCAGGCAGAAAATGGTTCTGCGCGAACGCTCCGGGGAAGGGCGCGAACGCGCGAAGGAGAGGCATTAACACACGGCGAACGCGCCCGGAAGGCGGCGCGATCGCGCTGAAGGTTTTCTCGATGGTTTGGGCAGAATCCAGAACCTTATAAGAAGGGGTAAACCCCTCATTTTCGACCAAACACACCCAAAAACACTTCAAAAATCTGGAAAATTTTTCCCAACCTTTCCAAATCAAATTTTGGCCTAAACCAGTATAATTCTCAAATTTTGGCGAGATACCGTATAGTTTTCGTTGCGGAATCGTATGGTGTGTGTGTGGCATAAAATTGAGGTGAAAAAAAGTGGAGATACAATATTATTAACGTGATAAAGGTATGTATTTCTTTCTATTTGTGTTAATATTGGTTTATTTACGAAGGAGCGTGATTAAATGAGCGTATACGTAGTGAATTAATTATGAAAGTTGAGAAACAGCGTGTGGGCTGTTCTATGGAATAATTTGGCATGGAAATTATGTTATTAATGTTGGGGTTGCCATTGTTGTTGTTGGTTATTGGATTGAGAATTCGGGCTAGGCATATAAACAGGGGAGATCTTTGCCGATTTTTAGCAAAATATAAAATAATTTGGTTTGGAATTCGGAACAAATGTGGAATGAAGAGACTAACGTAGTATGAATCCTTTGAAATGTAGATTGACGAGTTCGGATGATTAAGAATAGCAAATAGGAGGCGAAACAAGTATGAGGCTTACTTTTTTCTTTTTATGGCATGTCCTAGAGCCAATAAGTTGTGACATAATGTGTATTTGAGGTAATTCCGCTCTTGACTTCCGAGTCTGTCTATGATTCTGATTCATGTTATATATATACATGCTAGTATCATTAAGCTTTAGCATGTTTGATAAATGAATAAGTATAAGAAAAGGGCTTGTAATTAAAAGAGTTCGTAAGTACGAACACTCCTACCTCTTGTATGTGGTCTCGAATCTTGCATTTTGTGCCTAAAGGTCCTAACTTCGGTATGTTATCTCGATTTTGGTTCGAAATGGGCCCACGATTTCCGACCCCTCCCTTATGTACGTCTGTATGGTATCTGGTGTGTTTATCGCTTCTGTTCCCCCGAAAGTTCTGTGTGATTAAACGTTCCTCACTTCTGTAAATGATCTCGGATTTTGCGTTGGAAAGTCTGTTTGATATGATATGCTTTGACCACCTGATATGATACGTCCTGGCGTTCTGACACGATAATTACAACGTCCGGTAAAGATTGATCTGAAACTTATTTCTGAGCCTCAGATATCGGTAAGCATATTCGTTTGTGCAGTCCGGATTTCATATGCATATGTTTCCCACTACTCGCTTCGCGCGCGACTCAATGTATCTTTCACCGAGTCCCGGGCCGGGGCATGTTATGATCTCGTGTGTACGTCACGATACGATTCGATTCCCGAGTCCCGGCCAGGACATGTTCTCGTGCGCCCTTCTCTCGCATTATTCACCGAGTCCCTCGTACTTGCGGGCCGGACACGCTTATCCGTATGTGATTATGATATGATGTTATGGGGATGGTGGCCGGATGGCACATGATCATTATTCACCGAGACCCGCGAGTAGGTCGGGACACGTTATGTATACATGATTCGATATGCACGATTTTATCCACCGAGCCCCTTAACAGGGTCGGGACACGTTATTTGCGTAAATTACATATGATTCTCGTTATATATGATTCTACTCACCGAGTCCCTTATCAGAGGGCCGGGACACGTTATACACATATGTGTGATTTATGATTTTGGCATGCATTCTGTATTCTGTCCGATATATGCCGTGTTCTGAGCCTTCTGTACGTTCTGTACGATCTGTATCAGTACGTATGATTTGCCTCTGACATTCTGTACGTTCTGTATGATGGCATCGGTATATATGCTCTAGCGCTCGACCTTATGCTCGTTCGCATTCCCGTTATGATTTCTGTCCGACCGCATACTTGTACGCCCTCGACTCCGGTGTGGATCTATCCGTTATATCTCTGTACTTCTGATTCTGACTCTGTCTAATACGCCTTCTGTACTCCCGATTCCGTCAACGATTCTATCTGCTATACTTTGGTGCTTACGTTTATGACTAAGGTTAGCTATTATAGTTTTGTATCTCTGAGTCTGATTACGGTTCTGTCTGTCATATTTCTGTACATCAGGTTTGACTAGGATTTTGTTTACAGTATTTCTGGCTTTACATATTCGGACATTTTCGTACCGACTTGTTCTTCGGGCCGCGTTTCATGCCGCGCGAGTACCCACGTATGAAGTTGGAGATGTCCCGATAAGATCGCGAGCTC
This sequence comes from Lycium ferocissimum, assembly GCF_029784015.1. Taxonomy (NCBI): domain Eukaryota; kingdom Viridiplantae; phylum Streptophyta; class Magnoliopsida; order Solanales; family Solanaceae; genus Lycium; species Lycium ferocissimum. The sequence continues at coordinate 7,461 of NW_026724956.1, forward strand.
CAATTCCTTCTGGAGCACTGCTGAGTCAGAGTATGCATGGTATGCTTTCCGGATGATACTAGAGACTTTGCAGACAACATTGTGGGTGTAATGTGTCAATTGTGTGATCGGCTTCATCAGCCGACGTCTTGTACGATATTATGTATAAATTTTTATCGGATTACGAGATTTTATTTGATTTGGTATGTATTACCCGTTACCGATTTGGAAAAAAAAATATTTTACGTGTGCGACAAAGGTACGCGGGTTCGCTCGGCCTTAAATCGAGGTCGAGTGCCCATCACGCCCTGATCAAGATTGGGGCGTGACAAAACTCCGTCTATTATACCCCGGTACTTCTGAATCTAATTATGTTTCTATACCGCTATACCCTCGATATGTCCCCAGGCTCGACTACAAACCCGTCCGATACATCTCCGTACGATTGACTCCGATCATGAATACATCGATATACGTTCGCCTCGTCCGACCCCCGACCGTGCATCCGTTCCGGTATATGTCTTAGGCCACAACACTCGACTCGGACTTATCCAATATAGTCCGGTACGTCTGATTCTGATTGTGGGATTATCCGATATACTTCCACGCATCTGGCTTCGATTTTGAGTCTGCCTAAGATAATCGTCGGAATATGATTCTGTCTGTCGTACCTTCGTACTTCCGATTCTGGATATGCCTCCGCCCGACGTCCGTTTGATCTTCTGATTCTGACGAAGATTCGGTTCGCCCTATATCCGATTTAAGACCCCGAACAGCCTTAATAAGGGGGTATTGAAGAACGATGGAAGGAGTTGGAAAACGAAGACCCTTACAAGTGCTTCGATCAAGCTTAGGTATGTGTGCGGAAAGATAGACACCTCCCCGAAGTGCTATGAAGCCCCATAAGGTCAGTTGAACATTCGAGGACGAATGTTCTAAAGGGGGGGAGGATGTTATATCTCGCATTTTATGCGTATTCGGAAAAATTGGGAATGATTCGGAATGGTAGGAATTAAGGTTCTAGTTGGATTTTACTTAGTGTGCATGGGATGTTTAAGGAAATATTGACGCGGAGATATTAAGGAAGGTTAAGGACATTGTAATGTATTGATTTTGTTTGGTTCATAGGTTGGTTATGAAAATTGAGATGTGGAAATATCGGAAAAGACCAAGGGCAAAATTGGAATGTCGAAAAATGGTTTCATGAATTACCAAAGTATGGGCTAAGGAAATTGGGCTTGGAAAATTGACAAAAAAAAATGAACAAACTTGGCCCAAGGCCAAGAGTGGCCGGCCATAGCCCAGCCTTGGCCATGGAATGGTCATGTGCTATGCCATGTGCTAAATTATAAGAGGGCAAGGTTCATTAATTTTCTAGAGTTTTCAAGACAAATTGAGAAGGAGAGAAACAAAGAGAAAAAAACAAGAGAAACACTTGAAGGCCATTCGCCAAGGTGGTGGAAATCCACCCTCAAAAATATTGATCCAAAAATTATTTTCTTGTGGTTTCCATACTAATTTAAGCATCCTCTACGACTTGGTGCAATTGTTTTGGAAGAAGAAGCACTTGTTTCTTCAAGTGGGCAACTTTGGTGAATTAAGAAAGTAGAAGAAAAAGGTAAGGATTTGTTATAGCCATTACTTTGTACGTTTGGATATTCGAAGTCGTCGTGGGAAGTTAAGGACGAGATCATTTTCAAAAAATCATTTTTGATGTACGAGTTGTTATAAATATAATTTATGACTATTATTGCATAGGGAAATATTGAGAAAGGTTAAGGGTAAAAAGAGAAATTTGCAAAATGGCCAATGGAAATAATGTGGAAGGTTAGGGGCAAAATCGTAATATTGAGAATAGTCGAGGGGCAAAATGGAAATTTCACCCAAGTTTCATGAAAATTCCAAAGAGGCAAAGAGAAAGAAAGATGACCAAAAAAAAAATAAAAAATATAAAGTCATCTTTTTCTTAGAAATTTAAGAAATTTCTAGAGAGAGGCATGTGCCTCTCACATGACCATGAGGAATATATATATATATAAGAGGTGATGAATCATTCATCACTCCAATTGAGAACACAAAAAAAAAAAAAAAAGAAGAGAGCAAGAGCCATGGGGTTCGGCCAACCCCATGGAAATTTAGCCATGGGAAAACTTTTTCCAAAACTATTTTCTTGTGGTATTTATACTAATTCAAGGTCCCTCTACAACGTGGTGCAATTATTTCGGAAGATAAGTCGTTGGTTTTATCGAATCAACACTTTGGACAAGTGAAGAAGTTGGAAGAAAAAGGTAAGAATTCATGTTCTTTTGTATGTTGTAGAAGGCTTGTGTATGTTGTTGTATATAGGAATGAATGAAATTCATGAAAGCATGGAAATTGGGTGTTGGCCGTGCATGCATGTGGTGTGTAGGAAATGGTGTAATTATTTTATTTAGTGTTTTAGTTGTTGTAGTTGTAGATTTCATGTTGGTAATGAAAAGGTTGATGATTCTAATTCAAGTTGTAATTGTTGGGAAATTGTTCTAGAAGTGGAGGTGAATTGAATGTAGTGTTCTTGTACTTATGAGAAATAATGTTGTTAGTATGTGTGAATTGTG
>NW_026724957.1:0-5016 GCF_029784015.1 Lycium ferocissimum
AGACAAAATAGAGAGAAGAGGGCACGCCAATGAATGCAATAAAACTCAATACTGATGGAGATATGCACTGGTCTGGCCCGTACCAGATGCAGAAAACATCATCAAATCCGTTGAATTGGTCACTTTACCAAAAAGTGAAGATGAAGGTTGTTCATCGGTTCGTACAAGTGAGATTACCAGATATTCGTACAATAAGCCTTAAAAAAGAAAAGCATAATTTCAAAAAGAAAAAAATGGCAAACTAAAAGACATAGTAATAACAGAGAGAAAAGTTTTCAAGAAAAAAGAAAAAAAGAAAGACAAAAGAAAAAAAAATCTACCCATAAATATCCCGAAGACACAGTTCAGACCCTGAAATTTTAATGGAGATTTTGAGAATACTAATTTCCAAGACCCACAAGATCCAAATGTCGATTCAGGGATGAGTTTTATTCAATTGCCCTTCAAAATCTCAATTCATGAAAAAGGTAGCAGACAAGACATAATGGCCAAAGCAAGTCCGTTGAAAAAAATCAGAGAAAATGAAGATGAGAAAGTAGCTTTATTAAAGCAACTAAGGACCAATAAAGACAATAATGCGAGCATCTTCTGAAAACTTCACGTTACGATGGGGCCCAAAGTGTATCCGGCTGAAGTTAGAGAGATTCACAGCAAAATGAAGTCCGAAGTTGAATTTCGATAGCACCTATAAATAGATACCTCTTATGAAGAAAGAAGACATTAAGCAATCCAACCACCAAGCAACGCGGTAAAACTCAGGATTCCCCTTCCTTTTCACCAAATGCCCCAAAGCATCTTTCAAATCCCAAACCTTGTAATATAAAACTCTCTAGTAAAATAATAGCAGTTTTTAAATAAGTTTCCAAGTGTAGGAAGTCGTTTTTAGGGTTCCCCGATAGAAAAATCTCTCTCCATCTTTAAGTCATGTAAGTTTTTATATTTCAACTATGTTTCTATATTACTCTCCCATTTACGTATAGTATTATTTTTCCTTTTGTAAAGCGCTATGTTGTATAAATCTATGTTTAAGTAAGTTATGTTATAATGGATTCCTTATTCTTAGTATATGGTTATTCTCTTAATTTCTTAATAAACTCGATAGATCAACTTGTAAATTCCTAGGTTTTTAGGGGCCTTAAAAATGTCTGGAGTATAAAAGGATGAAATATTGGCCATGTCCGGGATGTGATTAAAGAAAAGAGTTATTAAGAACAAAGGTTAAGAGAAAGAGATGAATAGTGTAAGAAGAATCCCGATCGGATCGAGTCAGTATTTTTAAAAAAAAAAAAAAGGGAGAAAACACAGAAACTTAGAAATATAAGGACAAATGCATGATTAAAAAATATTCAAGGAGTAAGGAAGTATCGAGTAGTATTGTTAACATTTGACATACAACAGCCATCCAAAACTTTAAAAAGTTATATTTTTCGATAATTTTTCTACGATATACCCCCTCCATCTTTACACGTAGGACACCTTTTATTGCGAAACCACCGACCGCCTGGGTTTACCGAGCTTTACGTGGCCGGGTACGTTGAGGATATTATAGCACCAAAGGGGCAAAAATTAGCGTATCAAGAGGCAGTGCAATAAATGACTGTAATTAATAATCCTGAGATATATATTAAAAATCATTGATCGGCTTTTCATTTCTCCCTTAGGTGTTGCTGGACAAACGTGAGCAGATTTGTGGGAAGAAACGGGAAAAAATGGTTTTTGATTTTATTGCAAACAAATTTAAAGTAGCAATAAATATGTTGTTGTGGGCTGAATTAGAGGGCTGCTTTGTACGTGGGCTGACTTTTGCCAAAGGAAGATTTAATTTATCAAGCTTCGCTTTCGTTAATCTAATTAATTAATAGATTATGTAGAGAAATGGAGGAAAAAATGCCAAAAAGAGAGATAAAAGATAAATAACAATGAAGACCATAGAGATGTGTCACATCACCTTGTCATACCTAGCTTTATAATATATATTGATGATTCTTAACTGTCGTAGAGGCTTCATAAATAATGTCGAGATTGTATTTTGAGAATGAGTGTTCATATGCAGGGGCGGAGCCACATAAGGCCGAGGGGGTTCTGAACCCCCTTCGACGGAGAAAAAAAAATACTATTTATACATGATTAAAATTATTTTTTATGTGTATATAGTAGATGTTGAACCCCCTTAACTTCTTCGCTAATTTTTTTATATTTAAACCCCATAGTGAAAATCCTAATTCTGCAACTGTTAATTATAATATTTGTAAATAACTCATATTACTATGCTTTACTGACGTTGATATGTGGGCCACTTGAGGGAGGCTTGCTCATTTAAGAGAATAAAAGTTTGGTACTTCTAATTTTTATTAAGTGATACTATTAGCCTACTACCACTAATACTTTTCTAATGTGTCCCATAGTTATGTCTGCATGCGGCTACATAATTAGCTCGCCAAGTGAGCCTGCAACTAATAATGCATGTTATATTGATTGTTTGCACTAATATAGTGCACAATTAATGTAGTCCATATAGTCCCTACAGAAATAAATTGGATATTAAAGAAAGGGACTAATTGTTACTGCTACTCTATTGTTTGTATGAGTTAAAAATGATATAAAAATCAAATGCATGCTCATGTTACGATGATAATAAGATGCGGTTATTCTGAAAAAATAAAAAAAATACATGGTTCTGAGCCACTAAAATTGCAGGATTTGAACCTTGAGCAAAATATAAAGATCTAAAGACACCATGAGAATTTTCTATTGTTGTTTACCCTATAAAAAACTTCTAAACATAAAGCATCTCGCTAAAAGGACAATCGATATATTGAGCTCCCATTATTTGTAGGGTTCAGGAAAGATTGACCTCTATTAGGTTTGTCGTACATATCCTTAACTTGTATTTCAACAAGAATCTATTTCTACATTTGAACCCGTGACTTTTTGTTCACACAACTCTTAAAAACATCCTCATCATTCCTCCATATTAATTCCAGCTCATTGCCATGTAGGTATATTGGGAAAATTAAGCTGTTGGCACTTACCGGGGGTGGATGTAGGCTTTAAGTTATGGGTTTCGCAAAATTCAGTAGTTTTGCCCGAATTCTATATATGTGTTAAGAAATCCGCTAAATACGTATTAATATTAAATTTATTCAAGTTATTAGCATTTGAGGTTTTTGTCCTAGAATTCAGAACCCATAAAGTTCAAATCCTAAATCCGCCTCTAGAAACTTGAGGATGCAACTTGGCTACATTCTACTGGCTATCCTAACAATAGAGTCTAATTCCCTCCCAACAACGCCTAATTATCCCATTTACATTCTAATTCTTGTCTCTATAGCCTATATACAGAACTATAGCATCATAACTTGTCTCCCTTACACCCTTTTTCCCTATAGTAATGCCATAGCAAGTATGGTATTAGCGGTAACAAAGTCTAAAGTCTTGATTCTCGTTCTTGCTGTTTCATTTACATCTTATTTTGTCTTCTCAAAGAATTAAAAAAAAAAAAAAAAAAGGGCAGCTTAGATTTTAGATTTTTTTTTTTTTTTAACAAGGAATTCAGAAAATACTCATATTGGCAGTAATAGGTGATTTGATTTTGTAATTCATTACAGGTAATATTTTACTTATATGACGCTTTTAACAAGTGAAAAATAAATAACACAAACGATCTTTGTTAGGTCATTTTCTTCTATAAGCAGGTATAAATCATTTTTTCTTCAGCAACAAGTTTTTATGTATTTAAGTTGCATAGTTGGTCATATTAGTTATCTTTGTTTCCACTTTTTATTTGGGAATTTACATTGTACACCAAACTAATAACCGGAAAATGTATTATTAAAACATATAATTAGTGTACACACACACAGATATAATTAGGGTACACACACATAATTAGTGTACATTTTTTGCATAACTAGCGGGTGAATCATTTTTGGGAGTGGCCATATGTAATTTTTCCTTTTATCTGGGCCTGCTTCTAAAATATTCTCCTCCCTTCTCCTTTTGTTTTAGGCCTTCTTGCTATTGTCTGACTGAGCTCCAAGCCATTTCAAATCGGGCAATTCCCAGAATTGCCCTTCTTTTGGGGTGGTATTTAAATTTTGCCCCTCATATTTGTAGTTTTAAGTTTTGCCCTTCGCTTAGATACCTGAGGTTTTGGGTTCGAACCCCCGCTCAAGCATAAAATAAAAAAATAATTTCGCAAACGCGGTGAGGGGGTTTATCGGATCCGACATAAAGTCCTTAAGGAAAAAAAATAAAGTTATCTTAGGAAGGGGCATAACTTTTCCTCAAGGTATAATTTAGTTATGCCTTATGGGGCAAAACTTTTCCTTAAGGAACTATGCCTTGTAAGGGCGGACTTTTAATTAACACTACAAGAAAAAGGTTTATGCGACCAATATTTAGGGACGAGTTAATAATTTCGTCTCTAAAAGTACATTTATTAGGACGAGATTTTATTTCGGTCCTTAATTCTATATTTTATTGCGAAGGTACTAAATCTAGTCCCAAAAGAATTTAGTAACCGGTCCCAAAATTATAATTGATGAGCTTTGAGTAGGAAGATGCACAAATATAATATTAAAATATTAAAAGGCTACTATTTTCAAAAAAGCAGGCGCTAAATTAATAACTAAAATAAAAACTTAGGTTTTCGGCAAAATAAAGCGCCAAAGTAAGAGAAACGTAGTATACCTTTGAAATAAAACATTCTAAAAGTTAAATTAAACTCTCTGTCTTCTCGAAAACAGAGGTGGTCACAATTCTCGTACCATAGTCTACACATCGTATCATCATCACCTTAGGCCATAGATCTACCAATAGATTTCTTAATTCCTCGATTCTTCTCTTATTCATCAAAAAACCTCTCAAGGTACTATTCTGCTTCTCAATCTTTGTTTTTTTCTATAATTTTTGATATCTCTTCTGTTATTACGTATTTTTAGAATCAAAAGATAAAAAAATCAAAACTTTTGGGGTTCTATTTTAGTGTTTTTTATATGCCAAATTGGATTTTTT
>NW_026724958.1:0-5159 GCF_029784015.1 Lycium ferocissimum
CTCTCCGACCCGCCATGTTTTGTGATTATTAATTGTTTCTTGGTCTTCGTATGCATGATATGATGAAATATTAGCCCTATGTCTTTTGTATGACCACGTTTCAAAGAGTTGCATAAAAAGTTTGGTTTTTAAAAGAGTTTTGTTCTTAAATGATCCCGAAAACTACGAAAGTCCGTAACTTTCACAGACAGAACCGGATCGCCTCGATATGCTCAAAAATGATTCCTTGATGTATGATGATTATGTTTTCCATAGGCGGGCCCGGCTCGGGTCGACACCCGTTCGTGGGTCCCGCGACTTTCCTTATGTACTTCTGACGACTTTTGAAAGAATATGATATGAGTATGATCCCGATTTCAAGTACGATCAGTTTACTTACCTTTTGAGTCTATGATAATGATCTCACGCATATGATTTTGATACATAACTATGGTTTCTGAAGTTCGGGTTGATATGTTCCCGAGTGGTGTTCGAAAGAAAATTTGATTTGACTATTGCCTTGGTTTTGAAATAATAGTTCGCTTCGACTATTCTATTGAGTCTGTAATGATGACTATGTTTTTGATTCCCCAAGTATGTCATATGATCTTGACACGTACCTACAATTTCTAAAGTGATACTTGGTATGTTCTCGAATGATTTTCGGAAAGAACTTGACTTGACGGTTATTTAACTTTTAAATTAGATTTCGTCTGATTATGTTGTTGAGTCTGTGATGATGATTTGTGTGTATGGTTCTCACTACCGCTCGTGCGAGCCATTATGATCTCTTTCACTGCGTCCCGGTCCGGTACGTATTCGTGCACGATTCTACAAGATGATTCATCGCGCCCCTCTTCTAGTAGGGCCGGGCAAGTTATATGATACGATTATGATATGATGATACGGGGAGGTAGCCGTGATGGCATATGATGATTCTCATTCACCGCGTCCTCACTCGAGGGGTCGGGCACATTATATGTACATGATATGATGATTTTACCCCGCGTCCTCACAGGGCGGCGGGGCACGTTATATGTATATGTATCCGATGATTTTACTTACCGCGTCCCCCGTTGGGGTCGGGCAAGTTAATATTCTATGTATGTGTACGGATGATTTCTCGACTCGTTTCTCGATCCCATATGAAGCCGAATATGAAATGGATACGTATGATTTATGTTTCAAAGGAAAGTGTTATGATTTTACGGTTATTGTGCTACTTTTTGCCTCCTGCTTTCAAGGTACGGTTCTTTACGATATTCCGTGCTTTACGTACTCGGCACATATTTCGTATCGACCCCCTTTTCTTCGGGGCTGCGTTTCATGCCCGCAGTACAAATTTTGGTGTATCCACCCGCGTAGCATTTCCATTCTCATCGTCGCAGTGCTCCCTTGTTCGGGAGCCTACATTTTGGTATACGCTCGTCCGTTGCATATGTATATATTTGTTCGAGGGGCACGGCGGGGGCCGTCTCGCCATATGATTGTTTGTCCGTTTGAGGTCCGTAGGGACGTGTATGCGGGTTATGCCCATTCTCCGTGCGCCCGTGTTTGTATGCGCATAGGTTCGGGCGATCCCATTGTGGGCGTTCCCCGCTCGGCTGCATTTGTATATGCTTTGGGCCGTTGCGCCATTTGATAGCCTTGCCGGCTCGATATATATATATATATATATATATATATATATATATATATATCTGTGTGAGATGTGTTTGAGACAACATATAATTTGAGCGGCGTTTGATATTTGTGCCGTATAAGCTTATCCGTGTATGATTAGACTAATGATTGTTTGAACATTTGACTCGGCACTAGTCACGGCCTGGGTTGGGTCGTGACGAAGTGGCACGTGAGCGATTCGTCCTCGGAACGTCTGCGTACCGTGTCAAGAGAGTCTTGTTTATCGATGTGTTGTGCACACATCTATAAACAGGAAAGCCACAGGCATTTAGGATGTTATCTTTTTTTCGACCCCAGATAGATACATAGAGGCGTAGTACTAGTGGAAGATCACTTCTAACCCTTTTGTTATGCCCCGCACTTTGTATGTTGGAATATTCTAAGTCGGCTTGCGACAAGTTCGGGACAAGGTTAAATTTTTCCGATTTTGTTAAAAGTGCGCATGTTGCATATTCATCTTTTCATTGTACGGAATGTTATGGGTAAATTTGGAATAAGGAAAATTTGGGACCAAAGATGAATTATGGAAAGCTAGGACATTTCATGAAAATTTGGGGCTAAAGTGAAAATTTGGAAACTAAGAATTCATGAAAATGGCCGTATGTGGCCATGTGTGTGTGTGTGGGCCATGGGCCATGTGTGCAAATTTTATGAGTGGCTAAAAGATGACAAATTAGTCATCAAAATCATTTTCATCACTAGGAAAATTCAAGAAACTTGTAGGAAAAAAAAAAAAAGGAGAGAAAGACATGGAGCATGTGCATGGTCATGTGCACATTTTTATAGCTATATATATATAGAGAGATGACTAAGTCATCACATTTCTCATCTTCCTCCTCTAGAAATTTCAAGAAAAATGGAGGAGAAAAGAAAGACGTACGGCCATGAATAGGAAAAATGGAGGTCAAGATTTGGCCATCAAAAAATTAGTTCTTCAAGCAAACTTGCTAATCAAGGGTTCTTAATAACGTGGAGTCGTTAGTTCGGGCAATAGCTTACTCGTTTCCTTCATCCTACTTTAGGCTAGTTGAGAAGTTGAAGAAGAAAGGTGTGTTCTAGTCTTGTTTTATGTGTTATGAATGGTTTCTATGTGTTGTAGTATGATAAAAAGGAAGAAATTCATGATAGAAGTTGAGTTGGTTAGGTAGTGCATATGGGGTATGGCCGTACGCGCATGTGTGTGTTGTGTTGAAAGTCATGAATTAATTCTAGTTAGTATGTTTTTTGATTGTTGTAGTGTGAAGAAAAGAATGAAAATCATCTTGGTGTGTGTATGATGTTGGCTAAAATGGCCCCTTTGTGTGGATTGAGAATGAACGAATTGTCGCTAGTATTTTTGTTGTTGTCATCATGGATTTTATGAAGAAGGAATGCAAGTTTAATGACTCAAAATAATGTTGTGTTGGTTATGGGATGATTTTGAAGTTTATGCGCGAATTTTATGTAATTTTCTATACTTATGAGAATTGCCTTGTTAATGTGCGGATTAATGGTGTAAATTATGAATTTGGAAGAGAAGAATGTGTTTGGTGTTGTTCTCGGGTTGGAGACAATTTCGGGTGAGTTGGGATATGGTTTTGGTTGTTTTGAAAAATTGTGTGAATTGTTTTAAAGCGTTCTTGAATATCGGTTGAATGGCTTTGGATTAGTAATCGAATGTATAAACGTTGGTATTGGTTTGTATGTAAGTAGTTAAAGTGAGCATATTGGAATATTATGAATGTTGTTAAATTATGTAAAAGAGCTACCAATGTTAGAAATGCATTTTGAATTGATTGTTGATGTTGTAGTTTGGTTGTTGGTGTTGTTGTTGTTGAAATCGGCGGTTAACTGAAATCTCGGTTGGTGTATTATGTTACGGGAAATCTGCCCAATTTTCTGCGGAAATTTGGTATTAGCTTGGAATCGGGTTCCTAAATGCTCTTAGCTAATATTTGATACTTAATGGCATATTGGAGAGCTTGGGAAGTTCGCGACGTAAGATTGATTAGCTTCGAGAATATAGGCAAGGGTATGTAGCTTTCACCTTCCTTAACTTGGCGTGTCTTAGGTATGGCTAAGTTATGATATGTTATGAGCTTCGGGTAATTCTATTCTTAAAAATACGAGCACGTTTGTGAGTCATATTTCGCTTGATGTTGTAACTTTATGTGGACAAGTTATGGTTTATGTGTCTTTGTATGATTGAATTTCAAAAGTCTTATAAGAAATTTTGCTACTAAAAAGGTCAAGACTTCAAACGCCGTAACTTTCGTATACGAGCCGGATGGCCCCGAAACCTAATAGGTAACTTCATAAGGCATAACATTCCCCCAACTCTCGTAGTCGGGCTCGGATAGGATTGGCGCCCGTCCGTGGGCCCCACGACTTTCTTTATGTACTTTGACGATTTCTTTGAAAGTGATATGATATGATTACTTATTTGTGCGTTGAACACCGAAACAAGGATTTCATGCATATGATTTTGATACGACCAGATTTGTAACTAAAGTTCTATGATGTTCTAGAGCGACGCTCGGAGGAAACTGGATTTGACTACGTGTCGGCTTTTAAATGGTGGTTCGTTTGGATCAACCTATTGAGGTTTTTGAAAATGTTTTAAACTATGTTTAGTTACTCACGATTTTGCTCGTGTAGTTCGATATTGCCGCCGGATTTCGGATTCGCGGTGTACGTGTGATATCGACCTCGCTGGATTCTTGGTCGCGTACGCGTGATATTGACCCCCCCGGATTCTTGTATGCGGTATGTGATATTGACAGCCGAATTCTTGGCCGCGGTATATGTGTATGTGTGATATTGACATTGATTCTTGGTCCAGATATGTGTATATGTGATCCATACCGGGTTCTGAGTCGCGGACGCGTGCATGTACGCGTGTATACGTGGTATGTGATATACGATGATTTGACAATATGATATGTGTGATATTATCGTATGATAACGTGATCGGCACGTTCAGATTATTATGTTATATATGGATCGGGCCGTACGTTTCTCGGAATCTTTAATTTTAATTAGTGGTATGTTTGATTTTCCCCCATATGCGGGTTTTTAAAAAAAAGCGAAGCATTTTTGAATTCCCATTATTCCATTTGGTTTTTCTGTCCGCTTTTTTGTATGATTTGGAATCGGGGTAAGTACCTTGGTATTCCTTATTATGCTTACTTTTTGTACCCCGAATTTTCATTTTCTTTTTTCCCCCTTTGATTTCTCGAAAATTTACTAATTTAAACCCCTAGTGGCCCCCGGGTTTGGCCCCACCGGCCCCCTACGTACCAAAGTCCAAAAAAAGTAAAATTCGAATATTTAGAAAAAAAATTTAAAAGGGGAGTTTCCCTTTGTTTTTTTTTTACAACTTTAAAAATTAACCCACGGAAAAAAACCAACAAAGGGCCCAAAAAATAATATATCCATATACATACATAGTGGGCGCAATTTACCCTGGCGGGGGAACCGCCCCAAAAATACTATATATTTTAAGCAGAAATAGCTAA
>NW_026724959.1:0-4971 GCF_029784015.1 Lycium ferocissimum
AAATTCATTCAAAGGGGAACCGACCGAAAAGTCGGCTTTTCCCTTCTACATCTTGAACCCGCACTGATAAAAAATTTTTCTTTTTTTAGATAGAAATAAAACCTCCCCGTCATGACCCCTTTTCCCTTTCCACTCAAAAACCGGGTTCCCCTTAAATTTGGGAAACCCTAACCATTTTCATTTTTAAATCGACATTTGGCTTTGGCGGAAGCCAACCAATCCATCCCCAAAATAAATCAAAATTACCTTTTAACCTGGGGAAAGTCAATCATGGAGGGCCCGATCACAAATCACAATTTCACAATTTCTATATACCGGCTCCCTATCACCGTTTCCCCAAAAGGGGGACCCCTTTAAAAGGTTTAATCGATTCCCTTGTTTTTTAAAACCCGACCCGCAATATACAAAAGTAAATATGACAACGGGACCGGGTCTATAAAAAGATATAAATCAGAAAAGTACCGATAAAAACCCGGGGACCACAGGGGGAGTAGACTCGAGATCTTGGCCCCACCCAAAAGCATATAACGGCCGAGGGGGCCGGGAAACTCGGGGGCCCCCCCCCTTACCACCGACGACCGGCGCGTGTAAACCCCGGGCCCCCAAAAGGTTTTTGGGGGGAGGAAAGATCCGGCCATCGACCCCGAAGGCCCCTCCCCTTCCGCTACCAACCGAGGGGAAACCGGGAACAAAGGGGCCCCTCGGCCGACCCAGAATAGCAACCCTTCGACCCCAACCGACCGGCCCCAATGTAACTTCCCACCCCGGGGAGCATCGGGGGGGCAGGGGGCCCGCCCGACCCGAATCACCCCAAACCAGATCCCGAAAAGCCCCACCGGCCCGGGAGAGTCCCCCCAAAAAACCCGACCCGAATACCGGGGGGCCCACTCCCCCGGAGAAACCCCAAAATGCCAAAAGACCCTGTCCGGCTCACCTCTATACCATTCTTTCGGCCCGAAGTTTCACCCCTTCGCTATCCCCTTCATCATGCTCATTTTCTTTGTTTTTCCAATTTTCCCAGATTCCGAGAGGGCTTGAATAGGGCAAACCCTTTTTTTTAACCCTTAGGGACGCCGTCAAGCATCTATCCACCAAGCGGGGCCCCTGGGCCTTTCACGAACTTTTTACCCCAATCCCCCAAATTCCCTACCATGGCCGAAGCATCCCCACCCAAGGATTTGGGGCCCGGAGACTATATTCTAGAGAACTCATGTTTTTTGTTTTAAATTTAGGAACTTATCGGGTTTAGTTCCTAAATTTGAGGGACTCCCGGGAAAAAAGCATCATATACATGTACATATAACGTGTCCCCCCCTCTAGGAGGGACCTTTAAAAAGTCATCATATGCCATCCCTGCCATCATTCCCCCTATCATCATATATCAAGGCCCTCATATCATCATATACATATACATATAACGTGTCTCGGCCCCCCTAGGAGGGACTCCCTAAATGCAAAACAGAAATCCCTGCACGAGAACAGGCCCGGCCCGGACTCGGAAAGACGGGGGATGCACGAAAAGAAAGTTTCCATAAAACATATAAATCATCTTTTGAGACTCAATAGATAAATAGACTAACCCCGCCGACCCAAAAAGATAATAGTCACACCCCCCACTTTTGAATATCAACAAACTATATCAATAATGCCTCGTAAATCATAGACACGTATTAAGTTAATCCATCAAATTTTTTAAAAATTATAAAATATTATTCATTATAGAATTTTCCTTTTAAAAAGGGAAATTTCGCATCATTTACTATTCAAATATAAAAGACTCGAGGGGTAATAAATTTTGATCATCCCGAGAGTTTTAACATCAAAAAATGAATGAATCATAAATCATACCTTTTTTTTGGGGAAAGAATTTCCCCAAAGCTCATATCATATCATACTTACATCTAGGACATGCCAAAAGAAAGAAAGGGTAAGTTTTACATACCTTTAGCTTTTCAACACACGCGTATACGCCCCCAATGTACCTAACCATATTAAGATATCGAACACAATACGAGGAATTAAAACCATTCTAACTTAGCCCTTTTTAAATAATTTGAAATTTTTTACTTCAAATCAACCACATACAATCAAACCAACACCAAGATCAGCTTTCCAACCCAGACTATTTAAACAAGACTCGAGGACACTGGACAACCCGCAATTTCAAAAACCCATTCAAAATACGCTACCCCGCAATCGTCCAACTCAACAAGAAAAAACAAAACTTCTTTCCTTTCAATTCTAACATACCAACAATCCAAGAAATATTATCCATATAAACATAAGAAACTATATTAACAACATACTATCTTCTACAACAGCCCACAACGATTTCAACTCCAATTTGAACCATCAACTACTTTCATTTTCATCGCAAAATCCATAACAACAACAACCAAAATATCAAGTAAATCAATTCACCATTTCCGACACAAATGTACCTCCCTACACTACCAACATCTACATACATAATTCCATGATTTCTATTCATTTCTACATACTATAACACATTCAAAAAACCATCCACAACACATGCAAAAGGAGATTAAACCTTACCTTTAATACTTGGCTTTCCAACTCTTCGGGCTCCAACTTGTGCCTCGAATTTATTCTTGTTCTTTGCTCTAAAATCAACTCCACGTTAATATAAAACCTTCTAAGGAGTTGAATTGCTTGAAGAAAATTAAATTTGATCAAGGTTTTTGCAAGGTTATTCTCCTCACAAACTCATGGCCGAGAGGTTCTCTCTCTCTCTAACTTTCGTTGTTTCGCGAAGACGAAAGCTGCGCGCTTGGTCATCAAATTCCCTTATATGGTGCCTAGGTGTTGGACACATGTCCCACTCATGGATTGACCCAATCAAATGTGGCCAAGCCATGGGGCGGGACCCACACGACCAACTTGACTTGGTTAATGAAATAATTAAGTCTTCATCCCACTTTAATAATCTAATCATGGTTAATTAATCCCTAATCTCCATTAATACTTTCTATACCAAATAAAATTTATAGGCAACTTGTGCATTAAAACAAAATCGAGGTTAAAAAGTCTCCGCCTCGTATCCCAAAGTAGTCTTGTCCTTAACTTGTCGCAATTTGCTTTAACGTCCCGACGTTTAAAAATACGGGATATAACACTCTTGATTCTTGGTATTTAATCCTTGACCTCTCTTGGGTTTGTGTTTATATGGTGCGTGGAATATCCTAGAGTTTTGTTGTTATACAAACCATTATACGGACCGTATAAGTGGTCGTACAACTCACCTTTTCCAAAATTATTTTCGATTCGTTTGATCTCAAATCCTTAGGGAGTCTTCTTTGCACTTTTTTAACACTTCATTAACCATCAAAGGGAGCCTTATAAATCCCTCCCAAGACATTACTAAATAATCATTAACTCGATAATTGCAAAACCTTCCCAAACATGACTTATACTTTGGTTCCTTGACGAACTTATTTCCCACCGATTCATCTAACTTCTAAATCTTGTCGTATGCACTTTAAAGATACCAAATGCCCTCCTTAAAGTCATAAGGACTTCATGTCCACCTCAATTTTGTGTTAGTCTTTCACGACAACGATATGAAATGTCCGAGGTGTAACACTCTCCTTAAGGACTTCGTCCTCGAATGTTAAGTTTTTCGGGATTCTACCAAAATTTCCCCAGTTTCCCTTATAATATAGCACTACCATACTGTCATAGCAACCCAAAAAAACATCGCCTCAGGGGCTACAATAAAACGCAAGAAAACATGGCCACCAAACCCCAACCATTAAAAGAAAGTATACATACCGAGAATAATGGCGTCTCATCTTGGACCTCTTCGTGGTGGAAAAATGAGGATATCGAGACTTCATATCTTTTCTCCTTCCCAAGTCCTTCTTCTCTATTATGTTGCTCCGGGGGACCTTGCCGAGGCCCGTCCTTGGTTCGGTTTCCGCACTTGACTATCTATTATGGCAATGGGCTTCTTCGTAAGCCAACCCTTCGCAACTTGAAAATCATCTAGAGGGACGATTCGGAAGGATCTCCAACACAATTACGGAGCATCGACACATGAAAAATTGGATGAAGATTCAAGCTTCGGAGGTAAATCTAGTTCATAAGCCACTTTCTACCTTGTGCGCAATTTTGTAAGGTCCATATACCGGGGCTAAGCTTACCCTTCACGGAGCATGAATAATTTCACGGATGATGAAAATGAAATTTTTGCCACCATGAAATGGTGTCGGTTTAGGGGATCCATCGGGTGATTCACAAACCCCTTTCTACCGGGAATTTTTTTCATGGGCCTGAAAGTGACCGTAATTGAGGTGGTGGAAAATTGCTCTTTTGTTATAAATAAAAAGGGCATGACCTTGGGGATCATTTTCACCAAAAATCGGTCCTTCTAGACCCTAAGTCTCTCAAACACCCACAAACATTCCAAGTCATCCCAAGATAATTCCAAAGAAGATTAAACCTTGAAACCCCAAGCTAGTTCAAGAAGAGGTGTGTTTCCTTCAGTTAAAATTTTGGGGGATAAGCTTTGGGGTAAATGAAGGTATGATTCTCACTTTGCTTCCTATTTTGGGTTGATATGAAGGCTTAGCAAGTCCTAAATTGAAAATAGTTGTGGAAGGAAGGTCAAAGGGGGTTGTCGTAGTTGATGGGTATGGATGGACTTTGGAAAAGGAAGATTTTGGATTGATGTTACACCCGAAAATTTTCGTGTCGTTTACGTCGGAGTAAACAACGTAAGATTGGAGAGGTCATGGAACCCTTTTAAGGTTAAGGAATACTCTTAACAAGCGTTAAGCAAGTGTCTAAAGGTTCGGCATCAAGCAAACCGAAGAAAATAAGTTTCTCAAATTTGGGGGAATTAGGCAAATTTTTGGGGCAACTTTGGGAAGTATATCTCCTAGTACATCAGGAGTTTTGAGGTGAAACAAAAGTCTAAATTGAAGTTCATTTAGTCTAGTTTCCCAACCC
>NW_026724960.1:0-4880 GCF_029784015.1 Lycium ferocissimum
ATTATCTACAACTTCTATTTTTTAGTTTTTTTCCCAAATTTCCCAACTTAAAACCCCTTTCGTCGAAGCGATCCCCCGAAAACGTTATTTAAAAAATATTTTTTTGGGAGGACTTCCACTTTGTTTTGGGCTAAGGGTCCTTCGGTTATGTTTAACTTCACATATGTGATTCATATAAATTGTCGCATGTCCCAAAAAATCTCAATGTGTGGGCCCCACCTCGACTTGCAAATAATGTCAGAAGCGTACGAAAATACGAAAATATATCTACATCGACGTGAGTTTAAATTATGAAGCAACAACATGATTGTCAATTTTTGAGCACGTTAATAGGAACTTCCAATAGGTTGGAATACTAGAAGAAAATATTTTTTTTTTCAATTTTTCTTGGCATCCATTCGGCCAAATTTCGTCGAATATGTTTTTTTTTTTTTTTCCATGTTTCTTCATATTTCTAGAGTTAAAAAAGATGATGATTTTGTCTTGCTCTCATCCGATATATGCATACACAATTCATCCATGTGTACGATGGCCCACACATGGCTTTGATGAATTAAATTTGATCAAACCATGTGGGAACCACACACCTCACACGGCCAACATGGCTATTTCATGAAAAAATTAATAACTTTCCATAATTCACTTTTTAACCCCAAATTTTTTTTAATATTTCATGCCAATAAAATTGTAAGCAACTTATGTCTTAAAACAAAATCGAGGGTCAAAAATTTCAATCTCGTATCCCGGAATAGTCTTGTCCTTAACTTTTCATGGTTAACTCGGATTATCCCAATGTACAAAATACGGGATATAACATCCACGGTCCGTATAATGTTATACGGTTCGTACAATCCTGCTCGTGAAGCATCTTCCAACATCGTCGCATCTACTTATACGGCCTGTACAATATTGTGCGGTCCGTATAAGTGTCCGTGGTTCAGCATCCATCCATTGTGACATTCTTGCATGCACCTTTTTTGTACGACCATGAAATACCGTGAAGCTTTCTACGGACCGTGAAAATCAAGCTTCAGTGCAACTTTTCTGTAACTTCTACTCTTTGAACCCGAACTTCCCGATTTACCTAAAACGTGTCAAAAACACATCAAAACAACACATACTTGCCTAAAAACAAGTAAAACTTCTCGTAAAGAGTATCAAATGTGCCATAATTTCCGGCACATCAAACCCCCAACTTAAAGTCTTTGCTTATCCCCAAGCAAGTAGTGGACGCAACTAGGACTCAACTAACATCTAGATATCATACGGTAATAGTGTCTACATTGGTTTTGACTCGAACTACCGGCATGTATGTTTTTTTCTTCCAAGGAGCGCCTCCCTCCTCCCCTTCTTTTTTTTCGATTGTCAAACGATATACACGGCCAAGAACGCTATGACTAACAATGAAGCTTCAATGCATGACATCACCTTATCGAGCATATTATGATGCGCACAAACGCTACTTCAGGCGGTCACTTCAATTTGCTCGAGTTTAATCCTTATGCCCTCACATAGACCTAAGAATGTCCCAACACACATATATACAATAAGAATGGGACGAAGACAAACGAGAAGAGAAAAACACTCACACTCACAAAGAATTTCATATCTATACATGCAAATACCATAGGCTTGCCCTTATTTTCTATGGTTTCACCCTAGGATCGTTCGGTTGTGATCACATTAGGACTTGTTTTGGCTTGTAATGTAGGCTTAGGGACGGGTAGGATACTTTTTGGATATGAGTGACTTCCTCCTTGAATACTACAACATCTCTTCACCTTAATTCACCTCTTTTCTTTCCAACCCCTTTATTTTCTTTTAAGTTTTCGACCTCGACGTGGTTTTATTCCTATCCAATTTGCAAATCTTTTTGTGTTACGATTTTCTTATTTTGTTTCCTTTTTTTTTTTTTTTTGTATTTTAGATATATGCAACTACCACATCGAATTCCCACTAGCAAACTCCACCACCCCCAACTTATGTTTTTAATATCTACTCCACATTTAATTCACCCCCAACTTAGGCATTTTGCCTCATCTATCTAGTAGCATCAAGGAGGAACTCGGTGCGAAGATGGATTAATTGTACACGAGTAAGGTTTCGCATAATTGGCTAGCCAAGAAAAGGTCAAAAGGCTCAAAAAGGGAAACTAGGATATTTTCAAATTTTTCGTAAGGCTTATTTAGGCAAAGTGACTATTTACACAAAGAAAGCCTAAGATCATTTCACAACCAAACTAACTTTCAGATTTCAAACAAGACCAACCAGGCAAGTTCTAGATTATACATGCATAAACAGAATTAAACTAACAGCTCACACACACATTGGCATAAGGACAATCATTGTTACACTTGTGACCTCCTAAGTAGTCATTTATCGCACACAACACCCCAACAATCATAATGTCATATAAAGAATCAATCATGTCAACCAATAATTATTCTAAGTATGCAGTTTTTAAAATTTCGAGGGGTCTAACCTTTTCATCACACGATCACAACATGCCATTAGTTACAGAACAATACCAACTAAGTCAAAACTACTCTACTCAACCTAAGCGACATCCTAAACATGCCAGTTTCAACAGAATAAGACCCTCGGGAAAGAACTGCAAAAGAAAAGCCGAGGGGGTTCCTACACAAATATGTATAACAAATAACCTGATCATGTACCCCCACCCCTAACTGAAGATCATGCAATGTCCCCAAACCGTAAAGCATCCTCTGGTAGTGTTTTATTTTGTAGAACCAACCGGCGCTTGCCGTGTGCTGTATCTGGTGAAGCATCAGAGTTTGGAGCTTGGGTGTCTGTCGGATCAGATGAGCCACACTTGTTCGAATCCCCTCATCATCCGAGGAGTCACCGTCTCTCGTTCCGGCCTTCCCGTATTTTTCTTCTCCCCTCCGAGGTGGAAGGAGGCTGGTCGGGCCGAGGTTTCAGCCCCTAACTTTTTTCAATCGGTATGACCTCATCGTCCGAACCCTCATCCCGCAAATGAAGGTCTGTCTCCGGTTGGTTGCGGGCTCGACCTCGGCCCTTAGCAACCCGACCCTTATTTAGGGCCGAGCGAACCCGCTGAATAACCTAATACTCATAACCTCGCTAGCTTTCAAATCATGACACAAATATATATAACAAAAATTTATCGAAGAGTAATATGCTTGTTGCTTTTCTCAAATTAAATAAAATCTTGCAACATATGTAACTTATAACACAATGCATAATAATATACCGACACATAGACATTTACATAACCGACATCTAATACCCACAAACTGTCAGTAAAGTCTCTAACTCGGAACATGAATCCATATCATAGTGCTGGAACCGGGCAAAGACCCGGAGAAAATGGAGCTCGCCTTAATCCCGCTGGAACATCTTCTCAATATCTTCAACTCGTACGGGTGTACCGCGGCATGAAACGCAGTTCCCCGAAGGTGGGACATTCGTGCGAATATGTACCGAGGTATGTAAAGCATGAAATATAATAAGCGGGACCATACCGAAGTAAAAGAGTACGAAAAAATCACAAGACTTGCACATTGGAAACATTTGTCATGTATATGCATATATCGGTAAGTAAAATCTTTATCATAATCATATCGTCATATCATCGTATATATATACTGCACCCGCCCACTAGTGAGGGACCCTGTGAGTAAAATCATATCATAATCATGTATGCATACGCAGATATACATATATATATACTGCATCTCCGGCCCTCTAGTGAGGGACTTGCGAAGCGTGTCCCGGCCCCGCTAGCAAGCGACTCGGTATGCCATCCCTGTCGCCATCCCCATCTCATCACATCATCATATCATCATACATACGTATATATATAATATATCCGGCCCTCGAGCGAGGGACTCGGTGCAACAATGCAACAGGAATGTGCACGAATACGCATTCGGCCCGGACTCGGTGAAAGACATATTGAGCTTGCACGAGCAAGAGTAGTGAGAAACCATATGCACATAAATCATCATAGACTCAATGAAGTAGCAGGTAGTCGCCGTTCGAAAGTCAAAGCGAACATCATGTCAAGTTCTTCAAAAACAAGTCGTTAGGACTATTCAAACGTAAACTCGGGCCCACGGATATGCATTAAACCAACTGCCCGTACATGAAAGTTAAAGTCATTACATGTCATAGGATCATTTGTGAGCGCATTAAAGCAACGGCTTTGTTTACAGTTACCGACGTTTTAGACATAGATCTTTAGAACAAATGTACTTTATACCATGTTTGAATTCCAAGCATTCATAAGACTTAAGGACCATAAGAAGTATGTTACATCATGAAACAAATAACAATCACATAAATACTCGGAACCTAAGTGTTATATCCCGTATTTTCACATATTCGAAAATTTTGGAATAATTGTGACTTATAAGGAATAAGGCCATATTTTGATTCTATTTGATACATAAGTTGCCATGAAGTGTGGGCGCCGAAGGCCGGGGAAGGCAGGCTAAATTGGAGAATTTTGGAAATTAGATCCGTGAATTACAAAATAAGATTTATGTAACGAATTGGGCTCAACAAAAAGTAAGAGAAATAAGGCCCAAACAGATAGGTGGTCGTGTCAATGTTGTTTTTTGGCCCAAGCCCATTTAATAAGTCATGTGCTTAATTAATAAGGGGACAATTATATAAGCATGATCATCCATTAGAAACTTCAAGAATTAAAACAAAAGAAAGAAAGAAGAGCAAAAGAGAGGGGTTCGGCCCCCACCCTTCAAGAAAAAAAATATTTCAAGCTTTCAACTTTGATTTAAAAATCTTGTTCTTCTTGAATTCTTAGTAAGTTCAAGACGCTCTTCGACGTGGTATAATTAGTTTAGCGAAAAGGGCAGGTTTTTTGGGGGGAAAAA
>NW_026724961.1:0-4185 GCF_029784015.1 Lycium ferocissimum
AGGTCACCAATCACTTCGGACATAAAACATGGAATCGGGTCCTTTTCTCCCAAAAAAATGGGATCAATTCAAAGCAACTTTCCCTATTTAAATAATTTGATAAGGCCCAATGTATTTTGGGGTGAGCTTCCCTTTCTTCAAATTAAACACCTTCATGGCGATACCTTCGGGAATACCCAATCCCCACCTCGAACCCCAGTCCCGGCGGATTTTTGCTCGATTTGGCTGGGGGCCCCTAATAATCTTTCCGAATAAGCTTTACTTTGTCCACTTTCTTGGATCATATACGGCCCAATTAATTTAGTTTCCCGCATCGAACCCCCAAATTGGGTGCCCTGCATTTCTGCCATATAAAGCCTCGTACGGTGCCTCGGAATCTTTGGGTGGATATTATTATAGGCAAATTCAATCAACGGTAAGTGATCATCCCGCTACCTCGAAATCGATAATAGGGCCCCTAACATATTTTTAGCGTACGGATTGCCCCCCCCCCAATTCCATGGGACGTGATGGGCCCCCGACCCCACATCGGGCGGCGAACCCACAAATTTAACACACAAAATTTTTTTTTCCCAAAATAAAGAAAAAAGGCAAAATATAACTTTCAAAATTCCTTTCGTTGCTCTCAAATTACATAAATTTTGTAGTCAAAAAAAACCAACCCTATGACATTGGGGCGTGGAGCCGCACGGGACCCCCCCCGACGGTAGAAAAGTCTCCCGGGACCCGGGGAAATCATAAGGGAAAAAAACTGCGCTCGGGGGCACTCCGGGAAAAGGGGTTTTGCCCCCCCGGGGATCTTTCTTTTAAAACTTCAGCCTCGGAGTACCGCGGCATGAAACGGGGCCCCCAAAGGGGGGTGATGGGGAATATGTCGGTATGTAAGGCTCAACACAAAGAAACCCCAATATAAAAACGAGGGGAACTGGCGGTTACCCTCCGAAAGGAGACGCACCCCGGGTCGGCTCTCCTACTGCCCTATACCAAGGGGTACGAGAAGGTAAATAAGTCAAACGAGTACCGGGAAAGCTTATTTCACAAATCACGGATCGCTTCGAAGGGTGAAAACCGAGTGAACCCCTGTCGTCTACGTCGGACAAAGTACGAGCATACGGAATGTTCGGGGTGAAATCATGTTGGACGGGAAAACGGAACTTACGGGTCATACAAATGCGACATATATCGGAGAGAGTACGGAACGTGGGGAGAAGGCTGGGAAGGGGATAACATATATCGGACGAAATCGAGAATGCTTCAAAATCTTAAATCACATAGGTGTATGACGTTTTCCCGGGCCCCTACGATGAGGGACTCGGTAAATAGGATCTTTATAAGGGGGATCGGATGTCAAATGTGCCAATAACGTGCCCCGGCCCTTTATTAAGGGACTCGGTAGATAAAATCATGCATCTCGGAATCATTTTCCATAACATGCCCGGGGAACCCTCTTTGCGGGTCTCGGGGGAAAATAATCTTTGGCCCCCGGCCCCTCCCCTAACGACCCCCAAATCCCCCCCGGAAAAACGTGCCCCGGCCCCGCAAGTACGAGGGACTCGGTGAATAATCTTTGAAAGTGCGCACGGGAACATGCCCACGGCCGGGACTGGGGAAAATCGGAATCGTATCGTGACGTACACACGGATCATAACATCCCCTGGCCCGGGACCCGTTTGAAAGATACATTGAGTCGCCCCGGGGAAGCGAGTAGTGCGAAAACATATGCATATGAAATCGGACTCGATGAATACATCCCCCCATTAACTCGAAGATTCAAAAACAAGTCTGGGGGTTTTTGGGTTGGGTCAAAGAGTTAAAAGCTTTTAAACCCTACGAAACCTCTTCGGACTTTAAAGCGACCCGAGGTCGTGTATGGAGAACATTAAGACTTAGGGAAGGAGAGTTTTCCCTGTCAATTTTCTTATACCCAATGCTTATATATCACTCTTATGTTTGCATACTTATATCGGATTTTCTATTTTGGGAAAGGAACATTTCCCGGCCTTTTGCTTATATCGGAATATTCTATCAAACTTACTCTTATCGGAGCGTCTTTCCCCCGGAATAGTCTAATCAAAAATACCCTATCGGGGTTCCCCGGATCCTTTAAAACTCAAATCATTGGCCCAATTTTTCCCTTTGTTTAACGAGCGGAATTAAGGCAAATAGTACTATACACTTGGCCGAGGGGTGTGGTCCCACCTCGAGTCAAGTGGATAACGGACCAAAAAACGTGGTCATTATGTCCTATTAGGTCGCCCTTAAAATTTCAAAACTTTTCCACTTTCTTTTCCCAAAAGGTTCCGGACGCTTAACCTTTTTTGCACTAAAGTGTAAATAATTAGTTCAATTTTGGAATGAATAGTAACAAAATTCAATCTCGGTTTCTAGATTTAGAGGGGCCCCCAAAATCGTAACCCAAGCCTAGTACATCAAAAAGACATGCCAAAGAAAAAAAAGGGGAAGCCTTACATACCTTTTTTGGCCTCTTTTTTCTCAATTCTCGCCCAAAGTTCGAAAATTTGTGTTTTGGGTCTTTGCTTATCAATTACTATTCATGAAGCTTTGAAATTCCAATCTTGGTTTTTTCTTGTCGAAAATTTCGCTTTACCTCCCCATTTAAAAGCACCATCCCGGAATTGGCTCGGCCCAAAACAACTCAACGGAAAAAGGAATTAACCCGGCCCAAAAAACACTTTACTAACAAATCGACATTTAACCACTTATGGTCATTAAAACAAGTAAGCATATTTGATTCCATTTTAACAAAACAGCCCCAAAACCCATTATAACTTCCATTTAAGTCGTTAAACTCTCATTTACATCATAGAAAAAGAAAACAACATTTTCAAACCTACTAAATAAAATGAGTCCTTCATCCCTACAAACCTTTAAAACAACGGCCAAACTCGCAACAAAAACAAATTAAATTAAACCATGCAATACCTTCTTCTTGTAACATAATCCCTAAAACATCAACCAAAATGCTAAGTAAAATCAATTGCCATCACTTACCAAAAAGGCCCCTACCGGCCAAAATCACCCCCCACCATTTCATGATTTTCCTCCTTTTCTACATTTACATCAACTATAAAATTCCCAAATTTCTTACCAAAAAAAAAGTTCATATTTTCCTACAACCCACCACATACTACGGCCACCTTCCACATTCCCAAATTTAAATAAAGTCATTAATCTTCCATTCCCCTATAGAGTTCACCACCAACAACTAAATAAAAAAACCCGAAATCCTCTTGCCTACCCCATTACTCGTACGGCTATCTCCCCACGTATAAATACATGCAAATTCCTGGCTTAAAGATCCCCACTCCTTTTTACATTCCAAAACATAAACACAACCTTCAATCCCCCAAAAAAATGGAATCATACCTTTCTTCACAACTCCTTCCCTTGGCTAAAGTTGCCAACTTGCAAAAAAGAGGAAATTTTTTTCCCAAAAAACATCCTGTTGAAGAGCACCTCCAAAATTTGGGAGGAATACATGAAGAAAAAATTTTTGGGGCAAGATTGCATGGAAACCCAATTTTTTTCCCCATGGCCGAATGGCCATGGTGTCTCTTTTCTTTCCTTTGTTTCTTGCTTCCCTTTTTTTCCCCTTTGATATATATAAATACTCTTGCATGCGTTTGAGGGGCCCCACCCCCTTTCAGATTTTTTTTCCCTTTTTTCCCTTTTTTTTATTCTTTTAAATTTTTTTTGAAATCTTGACAAAGATGACTTAATTATCATCTTTTTTTTTTCACATGGCCCCCTATGGCCTTTTATGGAATTTTTATGAAAAATTTTGAAATTCCCCTTTTCCCAAAACCCTTTCCCCATTATTTCCATTGGTTTTCAAAATCCTCTTTTTTTCCCCTTTACCTCCCAAATATCTCCCTACTAATAATAGTCACAAATAATTTTATAACGACTTTCACTTAAAATGATTCTTTTGAAAAAACGTCTCGCCTTAACTTTCCCCAAAAGACTTCGAAATATCCAAACGTACAAGGTACGGGCTATAACGAGGGTAGTACGCTCGGCAATCCGTCCCGGGGGCGGGGATAAAACGTACTAAGACTTACTGGGTCCCCAAAACCTTCTTGAAATGATCTCCCGGGGAAAATTTCGAAGCGGGGCCTTTCCAGCAAAAGATAATAGATACGGGAACCCCCGTGAAGCCTCGCA
>NW_026724962.1:0-9633 GCF_029784015.1 Lycium ferocissimum
TCTTATGGGCCTCATTTTTTTTTTTTTTGAGCCAAATTTGGTTATAACTCTCGTTTGAAATTCCGAAACTAATTTTCAAAAATTCCAATTTGGCCCTTGGCCTTCCTCAATACTTCGCATTCATATATATTTTTTTTTTCAAGAACAGCAACATACATATTGACCTAAATCAAAATATTGCCTTATTCTTACGAATCACAATTATTCTCATATTTCCCGAACATGCAAAAGTACGGGATATAACAGTTACTTAGATACAGGTGCTTGCTTTGCCTGCGGTCTGACTGACCATTTGATGCGCGATTGCCCGCGGAGGTATGATAGAGACCAAGCTCAGCCAGCCGGGTCGGTCGGGGCTATGGAGTTTTGGGTTCCGGTATAGCGGTGAGTCTAGCTAGAGGAGACCACCCGGGTCACGATGCCCTCAGTGTGGTAGATTACATGCGGGGCCGTGTCGCGTGGGTACAGGTGTTTGTTATGCCTGTGCCAGGCCGGGTCATTTTATGCGCGACTGCCCATTTCGACGTGGCAGAAGTAGGGTTCAGCCCACGAGAGTAGTAGTCAACCCGCCATCATTGGTGCGCCCTCCAGTGCAAAGGTCCCAGATATCAGAGGCTTGTGATAGAGAGAGAAGAAGGTATACCCAGTTCGAGTGGACCCCAGCATCATACCTATGCGCTAGCTGGCCGACAGGATCCTGAGCTATCCCCTGATGTCGTACCAGGTATATTATTAGTATCTTTCTATAATGTATATGTCTCGACTGATTTAAGTTTTACGATATTATATATGTTGCGCCTCATATTGGGTTGAACCCCGAGCCAAATCAAACGAGTTGGGATGTCTCCGCCACCAGTGCGAATTTAGAAACCCCGGATAAGAGATAATCATATGTATGGATGGGGGTGAATAGTGAAGATTTGAACAGGGGCAACAGGGTAATAGTATGGTCAGGAAAGCGAAGCTAGGAGTGGGACCCGCCATGAAGACGTTTTGGAAGTGGTTGTAAATAAAATAGTGGTGGAAATGCATATATGTACATGACATCTCATCTGCAACTGTTGAGCCCTAACAAACAGTGTCGCGGTACACGGAATATGCTAGTTGAATGAAATTCAAAAGACGTGATGAAGGGTATAAGTACAGATTTCGCAGGGTAAGTCCGATGACGAGCCCACACTAGTTAAGGCTAGAAAACCCTGGTATGGTGATATACGGGAATATATCTGGCGAAGGAATAGACGTGACAGACTCTTCGATGAAAGAACTACCATTGCAAGAGGGTCGCGGAAGGTGATGATTATTCAAAGGGCATAGGCGTGTGTAGACCCTCCTAATAAAGGGGGGGAGAACGTGTTGGATCAAAAAATGGATTATGATGATTCAAGATCCAATAAAAGGGGACTTATTAACGCAGGGCCAGCGTTCGGAGCTAACTCAATTGACCTACGACATAAAGGCAATCTAAGCTCCTAAAATGGCTATGTTAAGTGACATGTGAGGTATCTATGAAGGAGACCTCCCCGAAGTATCATAATATACCATGAGGCCAATGTAACATTCGAGGACGAATGTTCTAAAGGGGGGGAGGATGTTATATCCCGCATTTTTGTATAATCGGATAATTCTAGACAATCGCGGGAAGACAACAAGCAAGGCCTTATTTTTGTTGTGTTTGGCATACGAGTTGCTTACGAAGAATTTAGAAGCGGAATTATTAAGAGAGCCTAAGGGTAAAATGGTAATTTCACAAGTATTCAAGAAAAATTCTTTGAAAATTCCAAGTTGGCCGTGTGGCATGTGTGGCATATGCCCACACTTTTATTAATTAGTGGGGGCTAATTAATAACTATAAGGAAATGTGGACCAAATCTTACAAAGGAAGACATTTAGTCTTCTTTATTTATTTTAAGAAAATCCAAGAAAATGGAAGAATTCTCTAGAGAAGGGAAGAGAGGGATCATGTGGCCATACTTTATTTTTGAGGGACCTATTTATAAATAATGGAAATTGGTGGAAGACTTGTGGATATATATGTAGGAAGTCATCTTATTATTCATTATTTCCCTAGAGCTTTCAAGAAAGCAAGAAACAAAAGAAGGAGAAAAAAAACCCCAAGCCATTCGGCCATGGAGAAAGACCAACAAACCTTGGGATAAATTTTCTTAAAAATTATTTTCTTCTACCTAAGCGAGTTCATTGAAGGGTGATTAGCAAGGTGAAGTGGTTTTGGAGCAAAGAAAAGCTTATATTCTTGCAAGCTACAAAAATATAGCTAAGTGGAGAGTTGAAGCAAGAAGGTAAGAATTCATCCTTTTCTTATATGTTATGGATGTTGTGCATGTTGTAGTGTGTAAAATGAATGAAATTTATGGAGAACAAGAGTATAAGGGAGAGGCCGTGCATGCCTATGTGTGTGTAGGAATCGTGTTTTTAATTATTTTATTTAGTGTTTGGTTGCTATTGTTATGGATGCTATGTTGATAATGAAAGTTGGATGATTTTGGAGAAGTTGTAGCCATGTGTGTATGATGTTGGCCATGTAGTTGTGGTGTGGTTTGGAAGACAATGAATCAATTTTATTTTGTGTTTTGGTTGTTGTTGTGTTGTGGATTCTATATTGCCTGTAAAAGCTTAATAATCTTAGTGAAATGGTAGGGGTTGGAGACTTGTGGTTGAAGTTTATGTAAATTGAATACTATGTTCTTATGTGTATGGAAGACAATGATATTGGTAGGGCGTTGTTGGAATATATATATTAGAAGGTTGTTATTGTTTTTATTGGAGTTAGAAGGTTTTGAAAGAAGTAGTAAATTGATTGAGTTGTTATAATGTATCTTGGATTGAAATTGGAAATTGTTAGTATGGTTGTGACATTATGATTG
This sequence comes from Lycium ferocissimum, assembly GCF_029784015.1. Taxonomy (NCBI): domain Eukaryota; kingdom Viridiplantae; phylum Streptophyta; class Magnoliopsida; order Solanales; family Solanaceae; genus Lycium; species Lycium ferocissimum. Next base: position 2,886 of record NW_026724962.1, read on the forward strand.
ATAATTTGGCCGGGTTGAATTCCGGATTGTTGTTGATGAGAAATTGGCCAAGATGATTTTTGGGAATGATGTATTTACAAGGGAAGTCTTTGAAATTTCGGTAGTCAAGTGTCATTTTAAGAATCCAATCCTAAATGCACTAATCAATGTTTGGTAAACATGACCAAATTGTAGATTTTGGCGGATTTGCAACTTGAATTTGGAGTAGCGAAGGAGCGGAAAAGAGGTATGTAAGGCTTCACTTCTCTTTCTTGGCATGTCTTAGACGTAATAGGTTTGGACACGGGCCTCGGGGATAATTCCTTTCCTAGAAATCCGAGATTAAAGCTAACTACTATTCATTCAGTAGAATTGAATTAGAACTTGCGGGAAATGTCGGAAAAACTTCCTAAACATCCAGAACTTACACAAATAGGACTCGATTACTAAGATCCTCACAAGTGACGCCATAAATTGTAATATACGTAAATTTGATACGTAGCCTCATTTGACCGAGGTGGGCCCATCGTTCCCGGATTATCTTTATTGTTCCGGTTGACTTATTTTGAAGTAGAATCAATGAAAACTTTTGATCCTTATTCCGTTATCAAATGACAAGTACTGTAACTATGTTAACGAGGATACTCTTATGATGACGAAAAAGATGCTAGGTGTGAGAAAATGGCTATGAGGCATATGTTAAGAATATGTACTTACCATGAATATGACTATGAATATGTTTCCTAATAACATGGATGATGTCCAGGAAGAATATGTTCATATGATGACTATGACATGACGGGGATAGGCTCTACGTTCTCTTAATAATGTCCTTCGTTGATAGTCTCATCTTAGAATAATTGTTCCTTCAAGGTGAGACAAAGCGACCCGATTACTCCATAATGCGATCGGAGGTTACCGACCTTACGTCACTCAGATGGATACATGACTTTCTTTGGGTTCTCTGTATGCTTATATGATGTGCACATGAATATGGGGACATGGGGAAGGATACATGGGGAAATGGGAAGGAAACATGTTTCATTGCCACACAGTCGGTGGCTTATCATCCGGACGCGGGATACCCGGACGCGGGATTTATGGGCGAGCCGGAGTATTTCGGCCCAATGTGGGCGAGCGACGTATTTGTTCGGTGCTATGATACTACTGATATACTATGACTTGACATGATATAACACGATAGGATACGATACTATATGTTAAAACACAACATGATATAAGTTCTATTTTTTCTATGTCTATGAAAAAGAAATGTTTTTTTTTTAAATAAAAGCAAGACAAGCATGCATGGTATCCAACTTTGAAAAGGGTATTCCCGTGCGGGTTACTTTCTTATCCCTCTATATATCTGCGGTTCCATGATATGGTTGTTCATACTTTATGTCTTTGCTTGCATTATTAATCTTCCATGCCTTGCATACTTGGTACACTATTCGTGCGACGTCCTTCTTGTGGACGCTGCGTTTCATGCCGCGCGAGTCGGCGAGTAGCCGGATTTGATCCCTAGGGAGTTCCCTCGGCGAAATTTTGCGGCGCTCCGGTTGTTTCGGAGCCCCAGTCCCTTGGTACTACTTTTGTGTATATATTCGGGCACGGCAGTATTCGGCCCTTCCTATGTATATGTGTACTATGTTTAGAGGCTCGTAGACAGATATGTACAATTAGATATTTTGTACTCCTGATTGTCCCCGTTGCTGTATAGTATGACCGTAAAGCTTATTAGCCTATGTTTATAATTGTGTTATTAATGTTAATGCTAGTGTAATAAAAAAATGATATAGTTCATACGGCCCACTCGATAACAGAGGTAACAAGATAGATAAGGGGTGCTCGGTAAAAGTATAGGGTACTCGTCGCGGCCCCTAGTTGGGTCGTGACAGTTACAATCGATAAAAAGGCAGGATGATCATGAGTTATTTTGGATAAGATAAATTACGTTTAGAAAGGAATTAAGGTTGCGAGATAAACAAGATTCGAAACCATAATTAGAAATGAATGATGAAGGGAATCCCATGTTAAGAAAATGACAACGAGAAGTGGAATCTTCTGGTGAATATTAAGATGAAAGCGAGACAAAAAAGAGTGAAGCTGGGGGTATACGATAAGAGACTTCCGTGAGTAATATGGTAGATGATTGGGAGAATGACGGAGGTACCAGAAAAGACAGGTGGTGAGTTATATAAATTATGATACCAAAAAGAAGGAAGATAAGTGAATAAATGTTGATTCATTTCCTATATTCATGACAGAGAATTCAAATGTAAGAAAGGATTGAAAGAAGAAGTAAAACTTAGTCAACGAAACCTGTGAGGCTATTATGAGATTCGCCAATATGACGCGACATGTCTTTATTGCTCCCCTATATGAGCTATGCATCTTAGAGTTTACAAGTACACTGGATCTAGGGATATCAGATATGCATATAATCAGTCATTATTCGAGCGTGTTAATCCTAAAGTTGAGTTTCAAGTTGCAATAAGGAGATTAGAGTTTCCCTAAGTATATTGTTGTAAGAATATAATTAAAGGAATTTATAGAATGTCAGTTAATAAGAGTGGTATTTAGGATGAAGAATATGACAACTCCCAGAATATAATTGTGAAATGTAAAGTACATAGAGGATTTACCAGAAGTAACCTGTGACTAAGCTTAACTTGTAAGAAGTTCGAGGGAACACGATTTGAGATGAACGGCAGGATAGGGAAACTTAAAACTCAAAAAAGGATGGAACATAAACTGAGGATACAGCTTTATAACTTGTAGGTATGACAATGAACGATAGGAAACCCGGAGTAATAAGTCAAAATTTGATAAGACAGGAATAGGGCTCAATGCACAGCCAATAAGAGATGGATAATGCTCGAAGGTAAGTAATGGATTGTAAAAGCGGGATACCTCAACAAGGGAGTACTAATAGCAGTATGGAATCGATACTAAGAAAGATAAATATACTATTACTACAGAATGTAAGCGGGCAAGAAACTGGTAACTTAGAAATATAAAAGAAAAGAGTTTCAAGGCTCGTGATAAGGATAAAGAAAGAGTGATAAAACGGACTTTTAAATACTCAAAAGTACGTTCTTCGACTTATGGCTTCCAGGTATTAAAAGGTTCAGCTATGAAAGTAAAAGGAAAAATAAGGATCATTTGGTGTCTCATTTACAGCTCCAGAATAAGATAAGAAGGCATGTGATATTAGCAAGTTCAATGCATGGTGTGAGTAAAATAAGTCATTAAAATGATAAGAGTATGTGTGAAAGGAAAATGGGAAAAGAAGCAATGAAGATATGTCAAGGTAAGGAGAACGATGGTACAATTAGACATGACCTATTGAGAGACAGGTATATGCAGGGCATGAATTCAATAAGAGAATGCTTGAGGAAGTATTGAGAATTCAAGACTAGTTTAACATTCGAGGACGAATGTTCTTATGGGGGGAAAGATGTTACACCCCGTAATTTTATACGTAAAGTTTCGTCGTGACTTAGTTGACGAAGACTTAAAAGATGAGGTTATCGTCAAGGTCATAAAGAATTATACATGCTCATTCATCATACACAAAAGCTTGGTATCATGCTTAGTAAGTATCGGGAAGGTTGGATGTTAAGTGAATCAAAGAAATTTTGAAACTTTGGGAAAATTTGGCAGAATACCAGACAGAAATTTTGGGTCAATTTTAGAGAGGCCTATCTCCTAAAATACGAGGAGTTACGGAACCCATAACTGATGCATTCATAAGTTCAGCGAGTTTACTTTCCAAAGCAATTGGCAGAACTGCATTTGCACATCGACAGTGTGAGTTATAAACCGTCTATGATCGACGGTCCATTGATGTACATCTACGGTCCGTCAACAGTGGGGCGGTGGAGAATTTTCTAGAATGTTATATATTGATCCATTTCGTTTTATCCTTCATTATTTCACACATCAACAAACCCTAAATGTCCTAATACTCCTCTCAACACTTTTCCTAATTCCCTCTATCATCCAAGTAAGATTTGAGCCCGTAAAACCCTAGACTAGTTAGAACATCGTAGTAGCTTATGTTTCTATTGTGTTGATGGTCTTGTGGCCATAAAGCAAAGTTTTTTGGTTGAGGTTTTGGACTATATAAGGTATGTTTTCCATCTAAGCTTTGATATTAAATGGTTCTTGAAGGATTTTAATATTTTTAACTTAAGGAAATTGAGATGTAAAGATTACATGTTGGCATGTCGGTGTTGTTAGCTGGGGGTCTGATTTGAAGGAAGTTTTGGGATGGATTTACTTATGCTTTGGGTTGTAGTTCTCTATTATGTTGTTGCTAATGTTGGTATAGATGTTTGGGCTTTATTTTGAGGTTGTTTGGAATGGAAATTATAGGGGAAATGCTGCCCGAATTTCGTTAACTTAAGAACTCGTTTACACTCTGATTATGAGTTTTCCCTTAACCTAATTATGTGGTAAATATTCTTGAATGTAAATTTGTGAACTCAGGAAGATAGGCGTTGGGTAATAAGGAGACACCGAGGTATGTTAAGGCTAACCCTTTCTTTCTTAAGGCATGATTCTTTGTTGTAAACCCTCATATGATATCCAGAATATCCCAATTCCAAGAGATGCTAAAAGCTCATGATCCTCAAGGTTCTTGTCATATTGTAGATAATTTTTTTCTATGATGATAATGATGATGAGGATGATCCCATTTCTAGAGATTCCAAAGCATATGGTCTTGATGTCATTATGAGATTATTGAGCTTGTTTCGTGATTATTGATTTTATTCATTGTTGTTGATCTCACCTTATGCTAGTTGTTCCTTCAAGCTGAGATATAGCGATGATGATGATTCCATAATGATACAACGGAGGTTACCGACCATATGTCACTCCGATAGGGTTGTAACTTTTATTTGGGCTCTCGTGCATGCTTTATATATATGTATGTATTTTCTCACGCCGCGTCGTGCTATAGTCGGCCGGGCAGGCGTGTAGATGCGCACACCACTGTAGTGGGCAGCTTATGATGTCATCCCGGACGCGGGATGCCCGGACGCGGGATGATGATGATATGATGATAACACCGCGCCTATATGGCCGGGCAGTATACTATATATATGTATGTATAAGATGTTTTTTTTAAAAGCTAAGTATGCATGATATCCGCCTTAAGAGGCATACAGAGATAGAGGTTGAGTTCCTTACTTTATGATATCTTCATACCTTTATTAGATTGTTACTCCTGCCTTACATACTCAGTAGATTATTCATATTGACGTCCTTTTGCTTGTGGACGCTACGTTCAGGCCCGTTGGTAGACAAGGAGACGGTTCAGACTCATAGTCGCCATCTCGCGTTGATTCGGGAGCACTCCCACTTGGGAGTCGCGATCCGGTTAGTATGGTTTTATGTACAGATGGGTATGTGGCGGGGTCCTTTCCCGTGCTTATTATGTTATGATTTCAGTAGAGGTTCGTAGACAGATATGTATAGGTAGATGTCGGGTGACCTTCTCGGTCCCTCTTGTGTTGTATCATTGTTTTAATAGCCTTGTCGGCTCGGGTACTTGAGACCAGCTTGATGATGTATATATGTATATATCTTTTGGGCTTGTGACCCTTACAGCTTATTGGCATTTAATAGTTAGCATTATTTCCCACTCAGGTATAGATATGAGATGCATGTACGTTTTGTGGTGCTCGGTAGGTTAGCTTCGGGTGCCCGTCATGGCCCTCCGGTTGGGTCGTGACACATATAAACGGTTTTGTCCTCTGTATGCGTTTCGAAACATAGCTGCATTATTGCCCTGTGGGCATGATTTGACGAGGGCTCGGTTCGTGGGCTTCTCTAACCCCCGGACCCTTTCCCGTGGGACTCTCTCGAAAAGACCCCCGGCCACAAAGAATATCCCAACCCTGACACTCCCGGGGGTCCTTCAACATTTTGCAACTCGGAATATCATTGACTTCTTCCCCCCCCGTTTAAGAATAAGAACGTGATGTCGAAACTCTTCCACTTTTATTTCGGAACTTAGGTTGGGGCCCTTTTTTGGGGTGGAGCATCGTGCCCATTTAAATAACCTCTCCCCTTACCCTAAATCCGTAGACTTGACCCCTTGTTGAACTTTGCTTTCTTGCCCAAGGCCCCCCTTTTTACCTTGTCTCTTCCCCCCGTCGAAACAATCTTTGCGGGTCATTCCCCCGTCTTGGAATATTGGCCATCGTACAAAAGGGGATCCGGGCCAAACCTCCCTTTTTCCCCTTCGGGGATCAAAAGGGTTTTCTTGCTAGACAACAAATTTCCCAAAAAGTAGTCTGAATTTTCTTCTTGCTTAAGCCGGGGAAATTTCTCCCTTAGCTTCTCCTTTGCCATGAAGAGCTGGAATGCGCTAGCAAAAACTTTAGATCGGTGCATCCCCCCTTTTGGGATAACCCAAATTCATACCAAATGTTAGCAATGCCCCGCGGTGAGCTCCAAAAAATTGCTTGACCCTGCCCCTAACCGAAGATTTTGAAGAGCATCAATGTGTCCGAGGGTCCTCTCTTTCTTTGTCCCCAGGACAAGGGTTTCGAGAAAGTCCTTGTCTTGAAGACCCAACCCCAAACGCGGATTCGGCCCTGACTGCCCCCGGTAGCATGTTAAGGTGTTTTTAAAATCGGGTTCTTAGTTGGGGGGAGGAACTGAGTCTGTTGGGGTAGAGTCTTGTGGCGAGTCCGGGGATGCCCGATCCCCAAAAGGTGGATCCTCGTCCTTTCCCCACCCCCAAAACCCA
>NW_026724963.1:0-4597 GCF_029784015.1 Lycium ferocissimum
TCCCCGGTGCCATCGGCGGAGGCGAGCCCCCCTTTTTCGGGAGGGTATTCGAGACACTTTTTGTGTACATGGGGGCACGGCGGGGTCTGCCCCGTCCATATGTTCGGGTTCTAGTAGAGGCTCGTGGAACGTATGGTGGGTGTGTTGTCCCTAGTCTTATGAAAAGAAAGCCTATGTATATTATTATCATTTGTGGGGGTATTATAAAAGTGAATATGTTCTATATGAAAGTCGTTTCCTATGATTATAAACAAAAGAAGAAGTAAAGCGGATAAGCAATAGAATGGGGGGTGCCTGGTGGTGGGGTCCCCGTGGGCCCGTAGGTGGGTCTACTAAATACATATATATATAAAGAATGTAATGCATGAAAAAGATACAAAAAACCGGACCCTGAACAAAATAATCATAACGGGGTGCATGAATGTAAAAAAAATGAAATCTTCAATGCTTTAAAGTAGGTAATATGGACTCGCTTGCTGCTTTTTTGGATCAATAAAGGGATCTCCAAAAAAAGGGATAGCCTTCATACCTTGACGTACCTCAAATCGCCCCGCCTACTTCTCGACTTGTGATATACATTAAGAAACATAGGCCGTCATTAGACTATCCTTCCTTACAAACCCTTTTTTAGATGCATAGAGAAACGAATCATGGACAACATTTCTCTAAAAGCTTAACAACCCTTCAACCCTCATTCACTTTAATACAAACCTAAAATAATAACAACACTTATATATCAAAATATTTTAAAAATTTCCCCAATCATCTTTAAAATCCCCTAGCTACTATTTTGTCTTTATCAACTTACCACTTTCACCACCCCCCCTCTTTACTTAGAACCACTAAAACTTTGATATTAACTTAAATACAAAGGTAGAAATCATTTACATCCCCGAGGGATAAAGAACCCCAAAGAATCACTTCAAATTCAACCCCCAAACTCCATAACTTAAAAAACCCTAGAAGTAACCTTTCTTCTTAATCTCGGGCGGGGCCCCATATTGTCAAATCTTCACTAATATGATAAAAAATTTTAAGAGAATATTTTAGGTTTTTTTTGATTTTTTTTAAAGGGGGAAAAATTTGAAATGAAGTCGTGACCCACATATTTATCTTGGGCCAAAAGGCTCGGCTAGGGAATCCCTCGACGCGCCGTCGCGGCCCTCAAACTCGACGACCCGTCGATGAGGAGGTTGGGGTTTTCCGGTTGGCAATCGCGTCGACTTGTTGCTCCTTTTTAGAAATTCCAAAGCATCCCGGTACTCCTATACCGGGGTAAGACACTTTTTCTCCAAACTCGGGCTGGGGTCTCTATTAAGGGCTAGGCTAGGAACCATGGTTCTCTACTACGAAGATGAGGGGTGTAACATTCTCCCCCCCTTAGGAAGATCCGTCCTAGGATGTTCAAAATCCGGGTTAAAAAATTTCGGCGATTTTCCCCGTCTTATGCCAATCCCCCCCGCCCGCCCCAAAAAAATGCCACACGGGGCACCACTACAACACCAATACTATGGCCTCCGCTAAATCATGATAAGGAAATAAAACAATCCCCGGGAAAGTGAGTTCGGCACCTCCCCTTGGCAACAAATGCGGGTCAATTTCATCGCTTTTCCCTTCTCGTCACTTCTTAACATTCTTATTCCTCCACAAGACTTTAACGGAGGCTACTCCCGGTTGAATCGACGGACTGCCCCCAATATAGCCCCCGGAACCTCTTCGTACGATAAGGCCTCTCCGGACATCTTTCCCCGGTATAACTCTTGAAGGATCTCCGATACACTTACGAACTTGATTTTTGAAATCGGGGGTCGAAATTTTAACTCGAAGGTAATTCTAGTTCGCCATTTTCCCACTACACGAAATCTTATAGGCCCAAATATTGAGGCCAAACCCCTTTTTACCAAACCTCTCACTCCCTTCATAGGCAAAACTTTTGGGGGAAAACCCGGTCCCATTTTGAACTCAGCTTACGTGCATTATCCCCAAATTTTTCGGGTCGGGCTTAGCCCCCTTTTGAATTTCCCCTTATCAATTGGCCGAATTAAGTCTAGGCCTAGCCCCATTCTCCCCAACATCAAACCATCCATGGGCGATCTACACCCCGCCCATATAAGGCCTCATGGAGCCATTTTAATTTTGGGGTGGGGTTGTTATACGAATTTGAAAAAAGGGAAAGATCCTCCCAACCCCGAAAGTCGCACACAAGCTCGACTTCCCCCGGGGGTTTTTTAGTACGCTCCCTTGTCCATCGTTGGGGGGGAATGCGGTGTAAAAATCACCGGGGTCCCCAAACCCCCCTAAAAAAAAAAAATTTTTTGGTGAACTGCTCCCCTATAAATAATGGGGGGAACACCAGGGGGTCGTACGATCTCCAAGAAAAGTCCGCATAATTCTCCCCGCATAAGAGTTCCAAGCGGAAAGGGGCGCCTTTTTGGGGCCATCAATATGACCCTATCGAATCACACGGGAGTCGGCAACCTGTAATAAAGTCCCTTTAATTACCCCCCCCTTTCCCGTTTGGGGTCTCCGGCTTCAAAGACCTCCGGGTTTCTTTTAATTTTCACCCGACAATTTGAACACGAGTGACAAATTCCGCTATCTCTTTTTTACCTTCCCCCTAAATTTCCTTGAGATCATGGAAAACTTTTTTGAGCCCCGGGTGAATAGAATAGCGAGGTAATAGCCTCCCCCCTCCCCCCGGGCGGAGGCGCAACACTAGGGACCAAACTCCCGATATCCCAGTCTCCATCACTGGGTGAAAGGGGATCTTTTTTTCAGTCGTTCTCGATAATGAACTAGACGTTCTTTTCGCGCTCCCTTTTTCTCAACAACCAAGGATGATACCCGTGTCTTGAATAATAACCCCCCCATTACCCGAATCTATCAATCGAATCCGGGGCAAGCTAATCAGAACCTCCGACCATTTTTCTTCTCCGGTACGGGGACGGTCCATAGATTTCACGGGGCATCGGCTCACATTGCCTTCCGGATGTTATAGAATATCCACATCATAATCTTTTAATCTCTCCAACCTCGCCTCGACCAAAATTCAAATCCTTCGGAAAGATGTCGGAGACTCTTTTGTCACAAACAACTGGGCCGTAAAAGTTGCCCACCCGCAAACAAACCATGCTTGCATTTTGCTCCGCTATCCTGGCCCTAAACAACGCCGGGGGTACGGTTTTCAAACAATCAACAAAGAGACGCTACAGGGGAAATCAGGGCAACACATACTATAACATAAAGGGCGAGAGTAAAGCGCGACGTTTGGCCGCCACTATATCGTACAACAAAATATCGCCGACGAGGCTGCGTAACATCACGACTACATATCACTATCTACGGACCTCATGAAGTACAAGTAGCCAGAAAGGACGGACAAGGCCCCGCCATACCCTTTATGTACATATCGAGAATAGCATACCAAAAGTGGAAGCCTCAGATCATGGAGCGTCGGCGCCCGAGGAGGTCCTCGTGCGGATCGCCCGGCGGCTACGATCCTGGCGGGCATGAACGCAACGTCCACAGAGGGACGTGGGTACGAGCAATGTACCGAGTATGTAAGGTATGAATAATAACATAGTAAGGGATGTAAAGTATGAATAATAACAGAATGGAAATATAACGTGTATTGTAAGATAAAAGAGTAACCTGTACATATGAGTGCCTCTTAGGGCGGATGCCATGCATGCTTAGCTTTCTTTGAAAAACATTTCTTGTTCATGTCTACATAAAATAGAACATATCATGTTGTCGAGGCGTCGGCTCCGATCCTTTAACCACTATGTCCGCGTCGGCATCCGCATCCGGGGTGATATCATGTCATATTATACTGTTATACCCCGTACTTTGTACGTTGGAATATTCAAGTCGGTTGCGACAAGTTAAGGATAAGGTTGCAAATTTTTTTGATTTTGTTAAAAGTACATAAGTTGCATATTCATCTTTTATTGGTATGGAATGTTAAGGGTAAATTTGGAATAAGAAAAATTTGGGACCCAAGATGAATTATGGAAAGCAAGACATTTCATGGAAATTTGGGGCCAAAAGTTAATTTTGGGAAAACCCATTAATTCATGAAAATGGACATATGTGGCCATGTGTGTGTGTGGGCCATGGGGCATGCCCGGCTGGAGCGAACTCGTTGAACTCTGTCTTCATTTCTGCACAATAGTAGGGCTACTGGCTAAGGGGCCGAACTCCACACTATCTCTCTAAAGGACATGCGCCTTGTCGCAAATTAAAAGGGAAACTATCAACCCTTGCTCGTCTCCCAAATCGGGTGGCATATAATGACGCAAAAAGGCATCGAGAATTCCTGCCCCGTCGGCGGAAGGGCGTCACTACCTCTCGACAAACTCCGTAGTGATACCGGTTAATTCTATCCCGACCTAAGCGGCTAGCTCACGGACTCTGCCCATCCTTCATTATATTTAATGTCTGTGATACCATCTATAAACTCCGAGGATCGGGGTTAGGGTCCGTGCCCTTAAACTGCGGGGGACTTAATGTAAGAAAATCCGTGTCGGCGGCCCGGGTCCATCTCCCGGGGTACTCGTGACTCCTTTCTTGTCCCCCGAGTGCAAGCATTTGAGTC
>NW_026724964.1:0-69052 GCF_029784015.1 Lycium ferocissimum
CGCGTCGATCTTTAGTATTTCATTTACAACTTCCACCCCGTTTTTAAAAAAAAAAAAAAAAAAAAATTGAGTTGACGGTTAAGGGTTCGCTTGGCTCTGATGAGAGTCGGGTGCCCGTCACACCCTGACGAAGGTTGGGGTGTGACAATGTGAATAGGTGGAGACACTGTTAAAGGGCCATAGTTGTTGTCTTCCTTCAAAATTCACAATAACGACGAAACGGGTCGTTACATCAGATACCAATTGAACAACCATTCATCCCTGAATGGTAAGGGAATGAACCAACGCTGATGGGTGACGCGTCCAGTAGCCAGGACAGGGCGAATAACGTAGTCAGGGAACCCCTTGTGAATTAGCGCTTCTTACACATAACTCAATGGAGTCGTCTAGTTATCATGGCAAGGGTAATCCAATTGCCAGGGTGATTTGGAAGATGTCCAATGCGAGATGTAAGGGGTGAGTATGCCCCAATGTATCACGAACTTCACGGACGGAACTGGATATTGCCATAACAGTTGTATTCTCGCTAGGACGTTACTGCCACAGCGGCTTTATTACCGCTAGGGCGGTTGCTAAGTAACCCAAGGTACCACCATAATGGTCCCTCTACCGCCATGACGTAGTTGCTGCAGCGGCTACAGTGCCGCCATAGCGGTCCCGCTGGCAGAATATTAAGGGACAACAGTCCTTTTTTATTCATTATCCCTTTGCACCAATTCGAAAACCTCTCCCCATTCCTTAGAACTCCTACTCTCATTCCACTCCTAATCACATTAAAACTCTAGCAACTATCCCCTCTCCCTACATAACATAAATTAGCCTTCCCAAACACCACACCCACTTCCTCTTACCCAAAAGAAAAAGAAGAAGGAGAAGAAGAAGAAGAAGAAGAAGAAGGAGGAGAAGGACCAAAGTAAAGAATCCATCCTCATTCACTACTTTGCTACCAGATCAGGTAAAATTTCATCTCCCCCTTGCTCCACAGTTAATCAAAAACACTACACTCTAAATAACAACATAAGAGTTGGGATTTTTTGGTACCACAAGTTGGGTTTTTGAAATTTAGGTAAACACACCATTTGGACGAAATTTTTGAACAAATCTGAACTAGTTAATCATTCGGATAGCCTTCTCTTTGCACTTAGTGTGATTATAACATAGATTTGAGACGCAAAACCTGAGCATAGTAAAGAAAAATTCTTGAAATAGATTCTGGGGTTTTTCTCGAATTTTGGGCTAGTTTGTCGTTAGAACAGCACCCCAATGGGTTTAAAACTTCATGCATACTGATTTTCTCCCCGCTATGTGCTTTAAAATAGGCTTTTGATCCAAAAAGTGGGGTTTGAAATTTGAGAATTTTTGGGTTACTGTTCGGGTAAGGTGACACTGCTGCAGCGGTTCACTAACCGCTACAGCGGTGTCGCTATAGCGCTCAGTTGGCTGCTATGGCAGTTGACCATAAAAACCTTGGTTATCGCTGTGGCGGTCTCCTTTCTACCATAGCGGTACCGCCATGGTGGTCTGTAGGCCGCTATGGCGCTTATCGCAGATTTAACAACTGTGCAGTCGGTACGTCGGGCACTCATTTACTCAATTTTTTTGCTTTGATTCTTGCTAGAATGACATGTAACTGATAAGGCTTAAGAATTGACACGCTTCTAATTTCCTTGCAGGCACCATGGCTCAAAACTAGGAACAAGTACCTCAAACCCAAGGGGCGGTGCCCCTCAACGAAGAAGTGCCCGTTTATGATAAACTCCCCACTCGCCAGAGTAAACGGCTACATCTGGAACATAGATTCATTCCTTCATTATTGGAGCGGGGGTTTGACATGACAAATGTGGGAAGGTGGGCTCTGAATTTATGGAACAGGTTGGTGGAGACCAAGTGGACTCGCTTGGTCAGAAACCCAGGAGATTGTAACGAGTCTTTGTTCAGGGACCGGTGATCATAATAAGGGGTACTCCCGTGAAAGTGGGGGCAAGGGCTATCAACCAAATTTATCGACTGGATGATCATCCCGTGGAGCCCTATGAGGAGAAGGCGGCGGAGAAGAATTTTATGTGGTTGGCCACCTAGTTGGTACAGGCAAGTGATATACAGAAGATTCCCAGGGCTCGTGGTAGGGGAGCGACTGCTTTACTGCAGAGGCCAGGAGATGACTACACATTGTTACCCACTGAGTCCGCCCTTCCTCAAACACCCATGATGTTTTCTATGCTCGTGCCCTTGTTATTGCTTGCATCCTTGCCGACATACCTGTAGATGTGAGGGCGCAAGTCATTGCAGAGGGGAAGAGGTTTGCGGATAAGGGTGGGGGAAGCTTGTTGTTCCCTTATTTGATCACCTTTTTGTGCCAGAAAGCTAAGGTTCCAGAGGAGGATGAGGATGATTTGTACAGCCTGATGTCCCTTTTCATCTATTGAAGGCAAAAGGTTACGCGACCGCAATTGTCAGCCAAAAGAGAAGGAAGGTGGACAATGCAAGTGAAGGGGGAAGCGGGGCTGGGGCTAATCTTTGGTGAGGGGGATGATGCTGAGACTGGGGCTCCTCCTGTCCAGGGTACCTTTGAGCGCATAGATACGCACTTTGATGATATAAAGGCCATGTTTCGGGTGATGCCCATGCTTTCTGGTGGTTCTAGTTCATCAGGTGCTGTTAACAGCTAACCCGTCCAGCAGGAGACGAAGGGGTATTTTTCCAGATGCAGATGGGTGAGTCACTCACCAGCCTCCAGACTGCCTACACCACCCTAGCTAACAACCATAGCGAGCTTCGCTGATTTTGACAAAGAAAAAATGATAAACAGGGCGCGCGACAAGCTTCGCATTAGGTCTTGGAGGGTTTCTAAGGGGATGTTATCACAGCCCAATCGAAGGGCTATGACAGACACCCAAAAGCTGACCTCCTAGATTCCACAAAACATACATAACATACCTGCTCCTACTCATTCTGGGCCACCTGAGGGCGCTCAGAACATGATTTGTTGACTGATAGATATCATAAGCTGGAGAGTCACAGTCCTCAAAAAGATATATATATATATATATATATATATATATATATATATATATATACATGCATCACTAAACCGAACCGTGGCACAAGGTCGACAAGGCTGCCGATAAAACTATGCAATCAAACGGGTACCGAGTGGGCCATACATGCTTGACCGAGCATGTTACAAGCGTCGAGCCTCTACGCAACATCGGGATATCGTGGATGGGACGGGGGCCTCTGCCCTACCCATAACATTAGGACACATACTTGGTCTATACGGCAACTCCGACAAGAGAGGAGTGCTCCACTATCAAGCTGAAGAAGCAGCCTAAGGATGCGATCGTCTTCCCCGACTATCCGAACCTCGCGGCGTACGAACGCATGCCCCCCCATACAATAAGGAGTCGGTACGGATAATGTACCGAGTATGTAAGGCATAAAAGTAACATACACATAAGAGTCATGAAGATAATGCGACAGCCATAAACTAACCGATCGAATACATCGTATGTACGACCGTATGAATGCATCCATATGTCGACTATCCGAACATATCCGTATGAACGCATACGCCTTCGAAAATGCCTCTGAGGGCGTATGATATGCATAGGTCATAGTGCCGAGGAACGTACGGCCCGATCCATATCCCATCATCAAACAGGCCCCTTCAGGCATAATGGCCCCTTCGAGTAGCCCCTTCGGGCATCATAATCATCATCACTGTGCACCAACTGATCAGGTGGAAATGCGTATATAACGCATCGCCCTTTTCCCGTACCCCATATATATATGTATATATATATATATATATATATATATATATATATATATATATATATATATATATATATATATATATATATATATGTGTATATAACGCCTTCTGTTCATGGGTCAATATGCAAATATGTAAATGCATGCAATGCATAAATATGGACTAACATTATCATAATACAAACTCAGGACCCATGAACAGAAGGAACAATCATAACAAAGGGGTACAGGATCATCAAGAATGGGTATACTCCTAATACTTCTAAGAGTAGAGTAATATGGAGACTCGAGTATTCAATGTCCGCTGATATCATAGGATCATGCCAAAAAGAAAGAAAGGGAAAGCCTTAACATACCTTTTCGGTCACCTTAACTTTAACTACTTAATGCTTGTCCTCCCAGGCTCGTAAATCTATATTCAATAAAATTTATACTATTGTTAGACCTATCTTCATAGGCCTGTCTTAAGCCCTCAAACTAACTCTTTCTAGAATCTGCCAAAATTTCGGAAGCATCTCCCCTGTTTTTTTTTG
The DNA here is from genome assembly GCF_029784015.1 of Lycium ferocissimum. Taxonomy (NCBI): domain Eukaryota; kingdom Viridiplantae; phylum Streptophyta; class Magnoliopsida; order Solanales; family Solanaceae; genus Lycium; species Lycium ferocissimum. The sequence continues at coordinate 4,308 of NW_026724964.1, forward strand.
CCTAGCCCGAAATCTCAATTCAACGACCAACAACAACAACAACAATACCAAAATACTCCATAACCATCCCATATGGGGTCTATCCCATATCTCTATCAACAAAACTATTATACGGCTATTTGATAGTTCTATCTCCGTAAATAAACCCAGAACAACGATAATAAGGAAAGATTCATATCTTATTCTTATTAAAACGACGATATCTCCGATGTTCAACTTGAATTCACGTCAAATTCCACCGCAAAATGATGCTATAGCCACAACTATGCACCACCTGAGCCTTAATTAGTTAAAATCACTCAAATCCCTCAACTTTTTTTGACACAAATGCCCTTATATGTTGCTGAAATCTAGGATCTGTTTTTATGGTGAAAAAATGAGGTTTTGGTCCTTATATAGGTGGGTAAAGTCGGGGTCAGTCACCGTAGCGATCTTTATGCTTCTTACCGTTCTTTATCGTAGCATTTCGCTTCCGCATTGTCGGCCCTAACTTGTAATGTCCATACTTCTGTACTCCGATATCGTATCGACGAGCAGTTTATTGTGTTAGAAAATAGACTCGACGAACTTCATTTTAGGCTCTTAAAACTCCTAATATACTAGGAGATATACCCCTCCAAAGTTGACCCAAAATTCTGTCAGCTTTGTTTTTCCAAACTTTCGACACACTTATATTTTTTGATTTGCTTAATCCCGGAACCTTTAGACTCTTTCTTAACACTTGTTAAGGGTGTTTATTAACCTTATAAGGGTACCATGACCTCTCCGAACTTACGTTAGTTACTTACAACGCAAACGACGCGAAATTTTTTTGAGGTGTAACATTCCTTCCCCCTTAGAAAAATTCGTCCTCGAATGTTAAACTCTTAGGATTTCTATGAAAATTTTGCCAGAGTTTCCCCTGTATTTGTACCACTACCATGTGAATTCCATTGAACTTACCTTCCTCAGTTCTTTTCGGTATCCTTTTTCTCTTATATCTTGCATATTAGAACACTTAGTCATAACTCGACTCTTTCTTCTTTTATAAGTTATTCCTTCAAGATGTACCGTTCACTTCGTTTTACCCCTAACCTTCACATAAGACTTTATAACTCGCCTATGTCCCTCGTCGATTTATTAGAGACCATGCAACCCTTGGAGTATTTCCTGCCTCTCGGTAACCTATAGGCCATTCGCAGACTCTACGAATCCAATGAAATGTTCTCGCCAATAACTTTACATAGTCCTGTTGTTCCAGTCTGTATTCTGGAATCTTCAGCCTCATGCTTTACTCTTCGACTTCTTTAAAGGACTTCAACTTTACTTTCAAGTTCTTAATCTCAATCCTTAGAGTTAGCCATCAAGTACAGCGCTGGATTTTTCTCATACAATAACTGTACATAGCTGCTCTGTAATCTGACTATCATTAACTGGTACAATTCTGAAAGAATTCCTGGTTTGACATATAAATCCTGAGCACTGACTCTAGGTCTGAAAAAGGCCTTAAGTCACTGGCTTGCGCATAATCTGTAAGGCTCAAAAGACTAAGCTTGCTCTTCTTTCTAAATTTCATCACGTTCTTCTGAGATGGTGCTCCCCAGAGTACATAGTCTGATATAGGTAGGGAACTCTTGTCGGTTCTGGGAATCCTAGATCCTTCTGTTTGCTATTAATAATAAATAAATCTGGTCCAAGCCTTGTATAGATTCATCTAAATACCGAAATAATGATCTCAATAAGCGTTAGGGGTCATCTCGGTTACCTTTGAAATCGGTCACGCAAACTTGTGGCGTATCCTTAAGTATCTCATGGTATGCTCAGCTTAAGCATGACTTATCTAGAGTACTCTAAATCCCTCTAGAGTGAGCTATAATCTACGCTTCCCTTATCTGAATGACAGACATAAGCAATGGACACATCATACTATCCCTGCCTGACATAGGATTTACGTAGTCCCCTGTTGTACAAGTAGTCCTGATGAACAGGGAATAGGCTAATTCCATAGGCCTACTGGTAATTTTCCATAACTGCGGTAAACTTCCGCGGTAAACATGGTCATCTATATTGATGGTTTGGAGTCTCAATGACTTACTATAACTTACTGAACTTCTGATATCTAACCTTCGTTGCGCTATGAAGTTTGGTATGTCTTTCCTTATTCCCTTCTTAGTAGTATTAATGTATGTCCTTGTTGTTCTCAACAACCTAGCATAACGAGGCAATAAGCTTTTTCTTTCATCAGTCGTCAATCTGATCACGTTGGATAATCTGCTTCAGTATAATTCCAGTCCGTAGGATGTATAAAGATAGCTCCTCCCTTGAGGGTCCGTAATCCTATAATGAGCTGATATCAAATTCAACGAACTCTTAATAAGGCTATGCCCCATTTTTTTTTCCTTGACTTAATAAGGCTATGCCCCAGATAGATGCCATAATCTAAGTTTACTAATCAATTCTGATACTGATGAACTTCTAAACTCACAAGTCCTCAACATTTCCTCTTTATCTTATCATAAACTGAGTTACTCTAGATCTGTGGCTCGAACATTAGCGACTTTCTTTGCTTCCATTGACTTTCACAATCATCGGAGTCTTTCCATCATTCTATTTATTGACCTTGTTGTAACTTAACCATCTTTGCTTAAAGGTGCGCTAAAATCTCATAGAGTACTTATATAATTAATATCGACGCTATCCCAATATATCCTTTCCTGTACACATAACTATAACTAACTTAAGAGAATGGGTCGAATGATTCTTCTTGTACCTTTATAGCTATCCTGAGGCATGAGCTATAATCTCACCACACTGTATCAATCCATAACTTAACTCAATGCTTGAATCATCATAATGTGTGATATGGCTATCCGGTTCCTTTAGGAATGTTACACTTGATCTTTGAAACTTCACTTGTTACTCATCTTCTGGAAACTTAGGCTTACAATTATCAGTCCTCTGGAGTCTGGCTGTTCCCTTGGCCAGTTCATCAGTGGCACAAAATGTGGGAAAAAAATCCTTCATAAAATTCCAATAATAACTTGCTAAGTCCAAGAAATCACCGACTTCTATGAGTTTTCTAGCCCTTGGGCAATTCTGTATAGCTTCAACTCTCCTTAATTCTAACCTTAGAAGCACTATACCGTTTGATTTGGAAAAGCTTCTGAGCCGACAAATCCTGATCCGAAGAATTATAGGTCTGCATATAACGAACAACATGCTTTGACTTTGAACAAGAGCAACCCCAAGATTGTCTAGGGACACTGTTACGAATAGGTTTCGAAGGAGTATAAACACACTTTCTCATCAAGCCCATAATACTGCTGGGGCCTTATTCAGTCCAAATGATGTTGCTCAAAACTCAAGGTAACTTACCTGATCCTGAAAGTTGTCTTTGGGATGCCTTCCCTCTGACCTTTATCTGGGAATAACTAGAGCTCATGTCCATCTTTAAGGAAGCATTTTGTGCTAGCAAAACAAACCGTTAACCCTTAATCGTAATTGCTCATCCTTAGTTATCATCTTATTTTATCGCTTACAATCACTTGTACATATGCAAGGAGCTATCCTACTTCCTTATAACCCGAACTGATTCAACTGATCCTTCAAATACTCTTTATTTTCTTCAACTTCGCAGGGATCATTTGTATAAGGCGAAGTAAATATTGGCTACGCACTTGGCAATACTTTTGTTTAGCAAGACTAATCCTTTACTTAGAGAAAGTCTTGGGGTTTCCCTCGGACATCCCTAAAACTGATTAACCATAAAAGCGAACTGGAAGATTGAAAACTTGGCTTTCATAATATGAACTCCAATCATATGGTATGCATACTTGTTTCTGATTAACCTTCTCGATCTTAGAACAAGAGACAAACTTATTCCTTGGTGGTTTTACAACTTTGCATGACTTGAGTGCCTTTGAAGGTCTGCACCTAATTTCTTCTATAGACCATATCTGTCACGACCCGGCTACGGGCCATGACGAGTATCCGGGGCTAACCACCGAACACCGCTCATTCTGTTACTCATCTATGCTTATTCATAATATATACTCATAATCATAGAAAACTATTAAGATTGGAAACATATTCACTTTTATAAACATAAGCCCTTCGCCTATCAAAATAATATATATATATATATATATATATATATATATACATGCATATACATGAAATCTTTGTGAGACCATACTACCCACACTGCGTATGTACGAGCCTCTACTAGAGTACTAGACATATAGACGGGACAGGACCCCGTCGTGCCCAAAATGTAAATATATACATATGTACCAAAAGAATAATCAATAGCACCTCCGGAAAATGGAGTGCTCTCAAATCAGCTACTAGCTCCTATGGATCTGCACCGTCTCCCTGCCTACCTGTGGGCATAACACAATGTCCAAAGAAAACGGACGTCAGTACGAACATTGTACTGAGTATGTAAGGCAGGAATGAAAGGAACATAATAGGAAAATCATAAGGCGTAGATGGAGACATAACCTTTGTATAGATTCATTTTATACATATATCATACGTAGTATAACATAGGGATCATCATAGCATATAGATCATCATACCATACATGCATCATCATTTCAATCATACATCATTATATCGTTAACCCGCGTCCGGGTAACCATCGTATGCAGCCCACTAGTAGTGTCATGCCTGGCCCTCTAGGCTCAGTGTAAACATAGTAGCCCGCCTTAGCGGTGACATGCCCGGCCATCTAGGCATGGTGTAATCATATGCAGCCCGCCGTAGCGGTGACATGCCCGGCCAATTAGGCGCGGTGGAATCACATCGTCATACATATCATACACTTGTCATTATTAATCATCTCGTAGCATACCATGGCTCTATCTTAATTTAATATCATTATACACTTATCATCAAGATATACATTAGAACTTGAAAGCAATTATAGCTGTGTCGGGGTGACGTAGGGTCGTGGACCCCCGATTATGTTATGGAGCATTCATAAGCATTCTGCCTCACCTTGAAGGAACAAGCATAAGGTGAGTGTATACAATGATCAACATCACTTGATTATAAGCAGCATCGTATCATGACTATAGCTTCTTAGACTTAACTTATCATCATCATTATCATACTCATAACGTCTCTCTTATCTCATATGACTATTCATGAACATAGGCTCTTAGTCTTTCGGGATATAGGAAATTCATGAAGAAGGAAGAAAATCATGCATAGGATTCATGCCTTAGGAAGAAGGGTTGAGCCTTACATACCTTTGTCGTTTAACTATTCTATCGCTTGCTCGTTTTCCTTTAATGCATTCGTTTACACCTTCAAGGAATTTGTATCGACATTAGCTTCGCAATTATAAAAACGGGCTTACTAAAGCTAAAGAAAATTGGGCAGCATTTCCTTTGTTTATACTACTTTTTCCATATTCCATATCAACTCCCAACATTCATAATATCAATCACAATATCATAACAACAATCATCATTCATTTACATTATTCGCATTTCACAATTTCACTCCAATTTCCCATAATCATGACCAAAGTCCATTATCGCGTTCTTTCACATCCAATGATTATTCCATGTCCTAAATGTCATTTATAACGTATTTACAATCACAACATATCCATTCTCATGATTCATTCCAACAACTATTCTATAATGACACTATTCACCCATTTATAACCCATTTTCTATACTCTTCTACAATTCAAGTGTTTCATCTTATTAATACTTCAAACAACCTGGAAAGATCATGAAACTCACCTTAGATGATGAAGGAATAAACCTTGAATGATAGTACACTTCTTGCACCAAAACCCTATTTCACCTTTCTTGGGATTCCTTGGTTTGGATGACTTTAATGAGGTTTCTTTCACTTGATTCACTCTAATTCTTGTTATTGATCTTTGATTTCCTTGGTTTTCTTGTGGACGAAATGTGTGGAAGGTTTTAGAGGTCTTGAGAGGTTGAAAAGAAGTGTGGAAATGAAATAAATGGAATGGGAGCATCATTATATAATTGAACTAAGTTCAGCCGGTCGGGAGTTCCACGGTCCGTGGAACACAATGCCGTCCGTGGAACTGGTCGTGGTTCACGACCAGCCAGCCACCATCTCTGCTGGTAGTTCCACAGACCCATCCACGGTTAGTGGATCATGGTGCTGTCCGTGGAACATGGTCGTGGAACTCACAGTTCCACCAGAGTTGTTCCCGTCATTTCGTTTGATCTCCAATCCTTATGGAACCTTCTTAACACTTGTTTATCACTTCATTAGAAATCTAAGGGACATTATAACTCTTCTCCAAAACATCATTAAAACATTATTAACTTGATGCTCGTAATTTGCTCGACACACGACTTATAACTCGCTTTCCTTAACAACTTTCTTTCCTTAACTCGAATGTCTTTGGAAATCTTAATTAGGGCCATCAATTACTATTTCTTACTTATCCAAACCTCGTATACATTGTTCACTTCGCTAGTCCATTCACTGTACACTAACGAAATTTTTTTTGAGGTGTAACAATATCATTCCAGTCTGTATACCTTGGAAAGCATACTATATACTTTATAAGCTACTCACAGATATTCATATGATGTCCCACCTAATATCTTATTCGCTATCCCGCCTTAGAACATATCCCTTGCGAACGCATGACTCGCCCCTTAAGGTTCCATGACTTGGTTATTTACATATCACAAAACTCGCAATCTTTCAAGACGTTGACCTTAACAATTACTCCCACAAGCTACCTTAGAACCATCTTGTAATCCTTAGTCAAAATTTTATATATTCTATAATCTAGTCCTTGCCAAGGACCGCAAATTCACTGATCAACTCACTCTCCGATCCCGCTCCTTACTTTTCGATCTATGAAGCCTTGATTTGTATACACTATTCATACAAATCATCCAGTATCCTTTTCACTGATTACATACCGTACTCCTTTTCCATAGGTATCTGCAAATCTCATCTACTTGTACCTACTACATCCTCTATCATTGGTGCCTTATTCCTTTATTCGGCTTCTTTTCTGTTTCTTTCCTCTTAAAGGCCAATATACTATAAGCCCAGGGTACTTCAATCTAATACTGCTAATAAGTGTAGGGGATGAAATATCACCTCATCTGCTTAGTTCTACAACAACTTCTGTATCCATCCCTGAGAAATCCCTCTGAGAGCACATAAACTTATATGACTTAAAATCTCAATTCTTACTTCAAAATCCATGTCCATAATAAGGATGTCCTGATTATAATTATTCGTAAGAACAATCCACTATCAAACTTTCTAAAGCCCCAAAGTACCGAATGATTGATAATGTCCTGAGATTAGGTCATATACATATAAAACACAATTGGTTCTAATGGAAAGAGCCACATACCTGTAAATAACTTAGGTCGGATATATCTGGAAATAAATCCCTTTTGTCCTTATTAAAAGCACTGCTCCTTAACTGACTCTCTTCTTCCTCTATCTCGTACTCCCCACGATCTGTGGGTAACTCCTGGTTAACTAAATCCCAAGATAGAGAACTAGGTACCTTTGTGATACTAACATCAGAAGCTGGCCTAACATAATGCTAAAACGTAGGGAAAATCTGGATGTGCCAAGCTCTGTACTTCCTCAATTGCGTCTTCATCCACAGGAGTCTCGTGAACCCTTAAACGGGTCTTTGTCATATGATTTCTCAGTCGGGTCTCCTCCTACTGGAGCCACATCCTCTGATGGGTCCGTCTCAATGGATAACCGATGCTCTTTCTTATACCTCTTGACATCCTAGATCCTGAGTCAACGGGTGATATGGGTCTCATGTCTACCTTCGGAGGCTTACTTACGCTCCCATTAACTAAACTTGTCCTCTTCGTCAATACAACCCTGCAATTTAGCGAAAATAGTACCAAGAACAAGCTTTCCTATCATTGGCTCTACTTCACGATCTATGATCAGAAGGAAAGGTAACCATCCTAAATATCCTACAGCCTCCTGCCTATAAGTGTGGTGCACAATACACCCATAGACAAGACTCTGCTGGATACGGCTCATACACAATCCTAGGACGAACTGCTCTGATACCACTATTGTCACAGCCCAACCGAAGGGCTATGACGGACATCTAGAAGCTGACCTCCTAGATTTCATAAAACATACATAACATACCTGCTCCTACTCATTCTGGGCCACTTGAGGGCGCTCAAAACATGATTTGCTGACTGATAGATATCATGGCGTGAGAGAGTCACGGTCCTCAAAAGGATATATATATATATATATATATATATATATATATATATATATATATATATATACTAAACCCAACCGGGGTATGAGCTGACAAGGCTACCCAATAAAACTAAGTAATCAAACGGGTGCGAGCGGGCCATCGTTGTCGACCGAGTACAAGCGTCTGAGCCTCTCGACATCTTTGGACATCTTGTGGATGGGACAGGGCCACCGCCCTACCCATAACATCAGGACACATACCCGGTCTAGACGACAACTCCGACAAGAGAGGAGTGCTCCACTATCAAACTGAAGAAGTAGCCTAAGGATGCGATCTATCTTCCTGACTATCTGAACCTGTGGGCATGAACGCAGCCCCCCCCCCCCCCCGCGTACAATAAGGGAGTCAGTACGGATAATGTGCGAGTATGTAAGGCATAAGAGTAACATACACATAGGAGTCATGAAGACAACATGAAAGTCATAAACTAAACTTACTGACTGAATACATCTGTATGTCTGACTATCTGAACATATCTATGTAATGCATCTCTATGTCTAACTATCTAAACATATATGTATGAATGCATCTGCTTGCTGAAAATGCCTCTGAGGGTGTATGATATGCATAGGTCATAGTGCCAACGAACGTATGGCCCGATCCATATCCCATCATCAAACAGGCCCCTTCAGGCATAATAGCATAATGGCCCCTTTGGGCATCATAATCATCATCACTGTGCACCAGCTGATTAGGTGGTAATGCGTATATAACGCCTCTCCCTTTTCTCGTACCCCACATATATATATATATATATAAAATATACGCGTATATAACGCCTTCTGGTCACGGGTCAATATGCATATATGTAAATGCATGCAAGTATGGACTAACGTTATCATAATACAAACTCAGGACCCATGAACAGAAGGAACAATCATAACAAAGGGTTACAGGATCATCAAGAACGGGTATACTCCTGATACTTCTAAGAGTAGAGTAATATGGAGACTCGAGTATTCATTGTCCGCTGATATCATAGGAATATGCTAAAAAGAAAGAAAGGGAAAGCCTTAACATACCTTTTCGATCGTCGTAACTTTAACTACTCAACGCTTGACCTCCCAGTCTCGTAAATCCATATTCAATAAAATTTATACTATTGTTAGACTCATCTTCATAGGCCTGTCTTAAACCCTCAAACTAACTCTTTCTAGAATCTGCCAAAATTTTGGCAGCATCTCCCCTGTTTTTATGCCTAGCCCGAAATCTCAATTCAACAACCAACAACAATACAAACATCAATCATAATATTCTCAATACCAAAATACTCCATAACCATCCCATATGGGGTCTATCCCATATCTCTACCAACAAAACTATTATATGGCTATTTGACAGTTCTATCTCTGTAAATAAACCCAGAACAACGATAACAAGAAAAGATTCATATATTATTATTATTAAAACGACGATATCTCCGATGTTCACCTTGAATTCAAGTCAAATTCCACCGCAAAACGATGCTATAGCCACAACTATGCACCACCTGAGCCTTAATTAGTTAAAATCACTCAAATCCCTCAACTTTTTTTGACACAAATGCCCTTATATGTTCTTTGAACTCTAGGATCTGTTTTTATGGTGAAAAAAATGAGGTTTTGGTCCTTATATAGGTGGGTAAAGTCCAGGGGGGGGGGGGGGGGGGTTGTAGCATGCCGTTCTTGTAGCATTCGTTACCGTAGCACGCGTTCTCGCTCTCTGTCGACCTAATTTGTAACGTCCATAATTCTCTACTCCGATGTCTTATCGACGAGAAGTTTATTACGTTGGAAACTAGACTAGACGAACTTCATTTTAGGCTATTGAAACACCTTAAAACTCATAATATACTAGGAGATATACCCCTCCAAAGTTGACCCAAAATTCTGTCAACTTTGTTTTTCCAAATTTTCGACAAACTTATTTTCTTCGATTTGCTTGATCCCGGAACCTTTAGACTCTTGCTTAACACTTGTTAAGAGTGTTCATTAACCTTATAAGGGTTCCATGACCTCTCTGAGCTTACGTTAGTTACTTACAACGCAAATAACGCGAAATTTTTTTGAGGTGTAATAGGATAAAATGTACCCCAACATGCCGCTGTCGGTGGAGGATGATGATGACTCCGAGCAGTACTCCTTCGAGAGTGGTCCCCGAGAGATGGAAGTCAGGGCGGGTTAGATGATGCCGCTGGTGGCGACTCTGATAATGATGGCGTGACTAGCATGCAGACATCCAAGAGATTTCCCTCTCTCCCTCTCCCTTTTTATGCTTGGTTGCCCTTATAGGGCCTTTATTTTTGAACAATCTTTTGTTGGTTTGCCTCTGTATTTTCAAATAATTTTGTTTTTTGGTTGGCCTGGTTTACGGCCAATGTCTGGATAATTTGTTTTGGATGTTGAACTATTTAGCTTCCTTGTTGTTGGTAATGGTAGTTGATTTCGTAGTAGTGACTTGGGTGTTTCTTGCTCTTGTAGGGTTTATTTTTATACAACTTGTTGGTTGGTCATGCTGCTGTTTTTATCTGATCTGTCGAAGGTTAAACAGGGAAATGAATTGGAAAAACAGGGAAAAAGTGCAGGTCTCTTATTCCAGCAGTACTGCTTCGGCGGTCTCTCAGACCCTTATGGCGGTGCCCCTTGGCGGCAAGGGAGCTGCAGGGATCTATTTGGGAAATGGGATCATCGCTTCAGCGGTTGTCCTTCAGCTATAGCGGTGCCGCCGCAGCGGTGGACTGACCGCTAGGGCGCTGTGTCTGGCAGTGGCGTCACGCCTTGCCTGAATTTCTCTCGCATCTGAAGTTTAGCTCACCTCTCATAACACAGCTAGATCTAATCCCAAAATATAACTTACATTTCGCACGTAGATACCAATCGGAATCGTCTAGATACCAATTGGGCTCATCGAGATACCAATTTGATCGAAGCAGCACAATTTGAAAGAAAGAAGGGAAATTTTCCTAGATACCCTATAGCGTCCCATGGACCGGTACGGACGTCTACGTACTATTCCACGAGACTCTACTAGACATTGCTCTTGTACCTAGTAGACCGGTAACCTAGGCTCTGATACCAACTTGTCACGTCCCAATTTGGGACCGTGCGGGCACCTACCTTTCCCACCTCGATAGGCGAACCCTCTCATTTATTATTCACATCAATAAAACAACAATTCATTTTAACGGATAAATAATTAAGAAAAACAACGAAACTTCAAAATACATTCATTAACTCAATGTTTACGTGATTACAACAATACTTGATTACAGACTCAATACAAATTCCCATGACCTGGTCTAGACTAGTACAAGAGCGACTAAAAATTTCAGAATTTCCACTACACTCTAAGACTCAACCTCCGTCCCGGTTAAAGTGGGAGGAGGCCTTTAAAATAGGCACCGCACATTTCCACTTCACATCAACCAAATACTTGAAACAATCTACGCCCAAAAAGGGTGTAGCAAGTGCAATATCAGTACAAAACACGCGTACTGAGTAAGTATCATAGGCCGACAATGGTTAGTCACACATATTAGTAACGAATTCAAAGAAAAACATGATGACAACTCTACCAATTCATACATCTATCTATCGCACAATTTACAACAATACCATCTCTATCATTAATTTCACTGCAGTACTCACCAATCAGACTCATAACAATCTTGTCACTTCTATATCATTTTCCTTATCACTTAATCATTCGTTGAGCATAATGGTCAACTCATCACTAGGACACCCATTATGCTATAGCACATAAAGACTGGACACACAAATAAGATTCCGGACGATCTATAGCTACTTCATCAAGTACAATAATGAATCCAAACCCAAACACTCATCAATACCTAATTAATGCAACTAACCCGACTATGCCAAGTCTGAGTATATCCGATCCAATCCAACTATCATAATCCAATCATCAAACATCTCAATCAAGTCATCATGCAATGCAATGCAATAAGGGTATGAGTGCAATGCCATGCCATGCAAATGAGGTGAACACATTTACTCCGGAAAGAAATATCGACGTCTCGGTAGCACAACCCAGCGTGACTCGCGAAGTCTAAGTGCCACCCATCCCGGATCTTTACCCAACAGACAGCCGGGACCCTGGCTAATTGCTCACATGGGGAGTCTCACCGGCACCACCCTGGGGGACCCGCGGAGTCCATGCACTAACAACGATTTTGGGATATCATCAGAATCGGCCACGCAACAAGCCTGAACAAACAAGTCACACAACAATACCAACCTAGAATTCCATCCCAATCTTCAATTTCCTACACATGCATTCTCCGTTCCTTCTATCAGAACGATATGGAAACTAACAAGAGTCTACCAAATGGAAGCCATAACCTACCTCATGAACGAGCGGGTGCCATAAACATCCATTGATTTCTTTAAATCGATCGCCACATTGTAATCCACACAAAATAGGTTGGAGGCAACCATGTTACCCAAGATTAATGCTTTCCATTTGAATCCTTCATAGGGGATTTGGATTAATAGTGAGGTTTCGGGGTCTTAACTCACTCTAGGTTTTTTCTATACCCATGCTAAGAGATTTTCCCATTTGCAAGCTTATATTTTGGAAGAACCCATTTCCAAGATCCATACATGAATCTATTTTTAAAGGAGAAGGAGTGTAGTGGTCTAGGTTATTAGCTCACTTTTGGTGAAGAACATGGGAGGTGGCTTAGAGAAAATTTAGGGGGAAATGTTGCTACCTCATCACTCTTTCAACTCTAGATTATTTGAAACACCCACTTGATGATTCTCTAAGTGAATATGTTTAGGAGTAATTTCTTAGGTGGGAGGAGGGTTAGAGGGTGTTATAAGGACTTATTTGGACTAAAAATCTCATTTTTGAGCTTTCCCACCGAGCTGGGTGGCTGGAATTTAGGGTTATGAAAAAATGGGACCATTCTCGAAATGACTCTTTAAATAGGGAAATTTATTATGCGCTACCGCCCCAGCAGTACCGCTAGGGCGGCCTATATGCCGCTATGGTGGCTGTACCGTTATAGGCATTTACCGCTATGGCGGTTAGTAGACGGCTACGGTGGCGTCAATATGACCGTTAGTTCTGTTTGTTCGCCCACATTTTTATTCCTTACGCGATGCGTACGACGATCTTGGTTTGGCTTGAAAGGTTTCCAGGATGTGAATAGGTGGAGACACTGTTAAGGGGCCATAGTTGTCGTCTTCCTTCGAAATTCACAGTAACGACGAAACGGGTAGTTACAATAGTAGAACTTTATTTTTGAAAAACAAGTTGATATATTTATTTACTTGTCGCCTTGTTTTTTAACTTAAAATTTGCCATTCGCTTTAGGCAAGACTTAGACCATCAATACTTTCATAAATAGATTAAATTGACTTGGTATAAATGCTTCGTTAATTAAATTCACACTTTGACGTTTAGGCAAAAATTCTGGTTCATCCTTTATTTTATATTCTTTATACACTTTTAATACAACTTACATTTATATTATTTCGTCTACCCTAATACATAGTTTAGTTACGTTAAATCCACATTTTCACGCTAGGTAAATATTAAGCCGTCCATTTACAAATATTTTATTCTTTAACGGCATCACACATTTTCACTCATTTTTTATCCACAATTCCTTATACTTATTTTTTACCAATACTTTTTAAAATTCCTTTTTTCCTTATTCTTTTGATAGGATATTCATTAAACAAACACTTTTTTTACGAAACGGTAGAAACAAGTCAAATCGACTTCACTTTTTTTCTGAATTCTTTTGTTATATAAGATCTCTACACCAACGAATATTCTTAAAGTCTTTTTACATTCTTTATGAACTGATGTATCTAGTTATCCAATTTTTTATACCTTTTTTTTTTTATTGATATACATTCTTTTATAATTGAAACACATTCTTTATAGGTTTCATGTACTTACATTCTTTTATATACATAGACATACATTCTTTATATACTTGATATATTTATTTTACATAGTATTACATTTTTTATACATTCTTTATTTAGTTATATACATTCTTTACACTAACATATATACACTCTTTATACTAACAGATACACTTTTATACTTACTAGGTACATTCTTTTTATACTCTTTTGTATATTCTTTTTTAATATACATTCTTCATAAATACTTGACATAAATATATTTTTTATACACTGTATAGACTTAGTATATTATCACCTAGTGTAGCTTTTCATGAATTCATAGCATTTTTAAAACATGTAATAATAATGATAAACAAATAGATAACCCCCCTCTAGTATTCAGTTAAACTAAGTTTAAGGACTGTCTTCGGACAGGCTCTGAGAGATGCTTAATATCTTCCCCTCGGGATAAATAAAACCCTTATCTAGAATCTCATAGGTTTTGTGGACTAAAAATGGAGTAGACTCACAAATACGTATGGGTTTCTAGTTTTTCCTTAAAAATAAGGTGGCGACTCTAACCCTTTTTAAATCAGTTAGAAGAACCGGGAAGTTGCAAACTATCTTGGACCCGTTCAAAATAAGGCTCAACAGTATGAACGTTTGTTGACACCTAATTTTGGCCCTCCAATAATTTATTTAATTATTCAGAGTTCTTGAATTTCAGACGGAGTAAAATATGTATTTTTTTAAACCATAATGATTTTTACAAAATTATTTCGCTAATATTTTACCATTTCATTTGGAAAAATAATTTCATATATATTGTAATTCATTTAAAGTATATTTGCATATTTTCCATAAATATTAAAGGCTTTTGTCAAAATTGATCCGAAATAGTTCAAAACAGTTATTCAATTAATTGTTTAAATTATTAAATATCTAGTTGACAAGTATCTTACTCCGTTAATTCGAGAAAATTGGGTAATTAAATAAGATAATCAATTTTATCTTAATTTTTTGATTTATTTAGCTATGTGTAACACCTCGTAGCTTTGGGATAAGGTTTGACTCATAAGATTATAATATAATAGAACCAATATAAGGATTATAGGAAGTGTTTTGAAAACTAATCAAGTCATAAGAAGCGTCTTTGGGCAAAAAAAATAAAGTTGGAAGCCACTCTACGGGGCATAATTTCAAGTGAGTTTGCAGAAGGTCTTACTTCCAGCGACCATAACCCCTTTATTAATTAGGAATTTGGGATAACTTCCTTGATGAAAGTTGTAGCCCTTTGAAATATCTTTCCAATAGTATATTATGGAGGTCAAGCGGACATCTGTACAAAAAGTTATGGCCATTTTACTGAAGGATTGCAGAGCAGTCCGCTCACTGGTCATATTATACGGACGAATTATATAGTCCATATAATTTTATACGGACCATATAAAATGGTCGTCTTTCATGAAATTTTGGCTCAACATTCTATTTTGCTCCATGATTAAATATGATTATATTATACGGACCGTATAACTTTATACGGACCTTATATATGACCATATAATTTTCTGACTCAGTTTACTATAAATTCAGGCCTTCAGTTCTTTTATTTCATTATTCACAATTCCAAGCCCTAGAACGAAATATTTCTCCTTCCAACAATCCAAAACATCAAGATAAGTCAATCGAAGCCCTTCCAAATCAATTCTAACATGTACTCTAATAATCTAAGCAAGAAATCATTGTTCCTAATCTAGGGTTTCCAAGAAAAACCCAAACTCAAGGCTCATGGTCTAAACCCTAGGGAATTGTCTCAAGTTTGGAACTTTACCAAGGTATGTAGAACTTCTATCTACATGTGGGAATCTCTACGTTCTTCCCCATGCCTCGTTTCTTTTATTTTTATTTTCTTATATTCTATGAAGTTCAAATCCTAGGGCATTAAATCCAACATATTGGTAGCCCATAGTTATGTAATTATGATCATGAATTGTGTATCTATATCCATTATTGTATTCCCAATCTTCCATTATTGTTATTAGGAATCCAAGCTTAATCCGTGAATCATGAATTCATCCTCATGTATTCCCATTATGTTTTTATTAAACTTTATGGTTTTATTATGTTGATGAGATTATGCTCCTTGATTGGGAAGAAAGGAAGTGTATATTGTTGTTATATGTTGAAAAACATCGTGTGGGATGTTTTATGGAATAATTTGGTATTGATGATGATGTGGTTGATATTAGTATTACTATTGTTGTTGTTGTTGGTTGCTGAATTGAGATTTCGGGCTAGCGATATAAACAGGAGAGGTGCTGCTGAAATTTCGGCAGATTCTAGGAAGAGTTAACTTAAAGGCTTAAGATAAGCACATGATAACGAGTCTAACAATAGTATGAATTCCCTTGAATGTAGATTTGCGAGTTCGAGAAGTAGAAGTTGAGCGAATAGATTAGCTTTAAGGTATGTAAAGCTATCCATTCTTTCTTCTTTGGCATGAATTACATAAAATGAGCAAACGACGAACATACATGACTCCAATGAACTCTAGTTCTCAGTAGTACTTGACATGACAGTTGTCTTTGATTCTCAAGTGTTGGGTCATTCTAATTATTCTCTTGATTCCCAAATGATGATTCATTTTGTACATGATTGCTCCTATGATTCATTTTGTACATGATTGCTCCTATTACTCGTGCACAGTTTCATTGCATATTTCACCGAGTCCCTTACTAGAGGGCCGGGTACGTATTATATTTCACCGAGTCCCATAATGGGCCGGGTACGTATTATATTTCACCGAGTCCCATAATGGGCCGGGTAGTTTTATATTTCACCGAATCCCATAATGGGCCGGGTACGTATTATATTTCACCGAGTCCCATAATGGGCCGGGTACGTATTATATTTCATCGAGTCCCATAATGGGCTGGGTATGGTATATTATATTTCACCGAGTCCCATAATGGGCCGGGTACGGTATATTATATATGCATGACTCTCAACATAAGTTACAGATACTTTGGTATTCCTTAATTATCATACTTATTTCCTGTCATCATTCCATTCAGTCATGATCTTCATTACTTACTTCATGCTTTACATATTCAGTACATCTTCCGTACTGACCCCCTTTCTTCGGGATGCGTTTCTCCCATGTGTACATACACTCAGTTTGGTGATCCTCCAACCTAAGACTTCTGCTCAGCTGCTTGGAAAGCTCCATTGTTCCGGAGCTTGAGTCATTTTGGTACAGATCCTTTTGATATAGACTTATGTATATTCGGGGGTACGGCGGGGCCATGTACCACCATATTTCACTATTATACTCTTAGAGGTCCGTGGACATGTATGGGTTGTATATATGGTTTCGTCAGCTATATAGACGTAGTTCGTTTTGGATATTCTCGTGTATGGTGGCAGCCCTGTCGGCTTGCATATTTTATTATGTTTGGTTAACTGTGACTCCCCAGGAGACAGGTTCATTCTGATATATGGCATTATGAGTCTACAACATGCTTTTACAAATTTCCACATTGTCCTTAGTATTAGTCTGATTATATTTAATAGTTTCATATATGAGTGTCCAACTCGGGCACTAGTCATGGCCCATCGGTTTGGGTCGTGACAGTTGGTGTCAGTGGTTATGTTTTTGGTTTAGTTTAGTTTAGTGTAATTAGTCATTACCATGTTTATTGGTTAAGTAGTTTGCAGTTTTTTAGTTAATTTATTTGCTAGTCACTGGATATTGGTTTGTTTAGAAGGTTACTTGATCATCTTTAGCTTATGTATGTTTAGATTAAATCAAATGCACGAAAAGGATCTAGTTTAGTTGCTTTGAGTATGTAGTTTAACTGCTTCAATTAATATGATTTAACGAACATCTGTATTAAGTCAATATGTTGTCATTTTAGCTTAGTAAGTTGTACCCTGTGTTCATTTCAACTGATTTGGGGTTCAAATGTAGTTGTAGTTGCATGTTTAGCCTCCTAAGTAGCTATGTATTGTCGTATTTGTTTGTATACTTACTTGATGTCTCTATATATCCAAAAAAAATGCGGCAGTGTTAGTTTGCTTCATTTATGTTGGTTTTTTGCCTGTTTGAACTGCCTTTACATGTTTTCTAGTCTCGTATTGATGATTCAAACAATGTCTAGCCAAAGGAAAATCTGAATTTAAAGTAACAAGAATGTTAAACATGTTCTGTAACATCTTGAGGTTTTAAGTTTGGTTCACTGACAGTTTAAAAGGTTTTTTTTTTGTTAGTTTAAGATAGTTTATCTGTTTTAATGAATGTGTGCCTAAGTCTTTGTGATAATCACTGACCCAAATACCTGCCTGAACTTGATAATATTAGAGTATCAGCATATGTCTAGTGATTTAAAGAATATGTAGGACAAGTAAGCATACTTAAGTATATGTTTGAGCTTAAGATGTGGATTGAGGAAGGTTATGACTGCACTATCTGATCATATGAGTAAAAAAGGGTTCAAAATGGTTGTCACTTGGTCTGTAATAACTTGAGAAGTGACTTACCTAGGGCTAAGGAGGGTTTAGGAAATATTTGAGTTCCCACTCAGGCTAGTACTACCCATCCTAGGCTACTGGGATTCCTCTCATGTAATTACAATGTCATGGGATCCTTTTTGATCTCTAAAAGTATAATTAAAGCAACATTGTATAAGTATAGCATGCTTAAATCATGCTTAAATAAGGTTTTAGTTTGGTTCTCTTGCCCTTCTCTCTTCCATTCTTCAAACTGTTATCCTTGAGATGTGTGGACAGAGAGATAATGAACTAGTATTACTTAAGTATATATCTCTTCATTCGATGCCACCAATAGTGCTATCTCAAATCACGGTACATCTTAGTCGCCCACGGATGAAATGAATAGCGAGAGCTACGAGCCTCAAACAAGATCAACTGAATCAAATCACCAACACAAGAAACGCACACGCGCCCCTTAATCCTCAAAATGCCCTCAGAATCAATCACAGCCTCCTTGGCCTCACCCCTCAAAACTCTATCTCGAATATTGCTCAACCGAGCATCCTCAAACTGATGAGTCCTGATCCGATCCAATAAAGTGTTACACCTCGCATTCTTAGAGCATGAGCATTCCACGTACTTCACCATAATAATGGATTATCGGAGACGTTCCATGAAGTTTTGGAAGGTACAAGCCATGGGAAGTTCGTAGCCATGAAGTAAAGGATGAATTACGATCTCGTAAGTCGTAACCGGGAAGGACAACCTTGAAACCAAAGGACATGACCATTATCAAGTATGATTAATGATAAATATCATGTATGGAGAGTTTTAGAAGATTCCGGGACCAGGCAAAGCGAAGAAAATAAGTTTGTCAAAAATTTGAAAAAAAAGTTGGCAGAATTCTGGATAAAATTTTGGGTCAACTTTGGAGGGGTATATCTCCGAGTAAATGATCTAAGGTGTTTCAAAAGCTTAAAATGAAATTCATCGAGTCTAGTTTCCAACGCAACAAACCGTTCGTCAATCCGACATCGGAGCGTAGGAGTTATGGGCATTTTAAAACGGACAGTCAGAGGAACCCGAACCTGGGCGGGACTAGAAAATCCACTTAAAAGCCCACTTATGTTTTGACCCGGTCCAATCTGAATTTGGCACCTATAAAAGGGCCTCTACACTTCATTTTAGTCATTTTCTTCAACTCCGTAATCCTCTAGGACTCCCCTAACCTCTCCAAACCTCTCTAGAATTTTCCACACTTCTCTCTCCACTACAAGATCTCCACCATTCCAAAACATTCTATACCATCACAAAAGAGGATTAAACTCCAAATCCCCAAGCTAAGTCATGGAGAAAGATTGTTCTTGTCTCCACTTAATGTTGTGATAAATTTGGTCTTGGATGAAGTTGAGTGGGGTGAAGTTCTTCTAGTGTAAGATATGTTCTCCATCCTATTTCTCATGATTAAGTTGATTTGAAGGTTTAGCAAGTCCTATAAAAGAAGGAAATCATAGTATAGAAGTTGTATATTATTAAAGTGAAAATGATGACTATGGAATGAATTTGAAAGGAGATTTTGGATTAATTTGAGATTAAATTGAATATAATTCTTTGATTATGGTATTGTGGATATTGTTATGGTTAGTTGAGAAATTTGGAAAACATCGTGTGGGATGTTTTATGGAGCCTATTGGTGTTGATAATATTGTTGTTGTTATTGGTTGTTGGATTGTGATTTCGGGCTAGGCATATAAACAGGAGAGGTGCTGCTCGAATTTCGGCAGATTCGAAACGGAATTAAATTGAATGCTTAAGATGAGCGTATGACATTGAGCCTAATAATAATATGAATGGTTTACATGTAGATTTACGAGCTTGGAAGGGTAAACGTTGAACGACTAAGGCGACCGAAAGGTATGTTAAGGCGCGTCCCTTTTCTTTCAAAGGCATGATTCCTATGGTATGAGTCCATAAGTGTTCCATAACCTCCTTGATTTCAAAAGCTAGAAGTTTCTTCTTATGATATTAAAAATGAGAATGTTTTTATGAGGATTACGTTGAGGATGATTTTATGCTTAAAGGTCTCAAATATGATTTCAACGATAATGTAAAAATGTTAAGTTATTTCATGATTTTCTCGATTAATTTCATTGTTGTTGATCTCACCTTATAAATTGTTCTTTCAAGGTGGGATAGAACGATAGTTTTTATTTGAACTCCTATGCATGCCATGAGTATAATATATGTATATAGCTATTTTTGTGACATTACAGAGTTCTATTATTTCATTTTGATTGTGCACTGCACTCATTTTCATTCTTTATGTATATATAAGGTACAGTTGATAGGGATATATATGTGACGGGGGGTGATGTGACCTTTGTTGTATATATATAAGGCACGGTTAACGGGGGGTGACGCCGTGACCTTTGTTGTGTGTATATATGGCACGATTGACGGGGGATGTGACGGTTGTGTGGCCTTTGTTGTGTTATGTGTGTATATATATGTACACGGTTGACCGGGGGTGTACGCCGTGGCCTTTGTTGTGATGTGTATATGTATAGCACAGTTGACAGGCGGTGACGCTGTGGCCTTTGTTGTGTGTATATGCCGTGGCCTTTGTTGTGGTGTGTATATATATGGCACGGTTGACGGGGGTGATTTGTGGCCTTTGTTGTGATATTTCTATGGATATATGTGTTTCTTTGATATAGCTGTATTGATGCATTTATTTTTGCCCGTTCATTGACGTGTCTCAAATGTTTTCTAGTATTTTATGTACATGTTGATTTCATGCCTTACATACTCAGTACACTATTCGTACTGACCCCCTTTCTTCGGGGGCTGCGTTTCTTGCCCGCAGGTACAGACGCTCAATTTGATGATCCTCCGGTTTAGGACTTCAGCTCAGCTGCTTGGAGGGCTCGAGTGTTCTAGAGCTCGAGTCGTTTTGGTACAGATATTTTGACACAGGCTTTGTTATACTCTTAGAGGTCTGTAGACATATGTGGGTTGCGTATATACGGTTTGATCAGCTATGCAGATATAGGTCATTTTGGATATTCCCATGCATAGTGGCAGCCTTATCGGCTTACATATTTTGTTATGTTTGGTTAGCTGTGGCTTCTCAAGAGACAGGTTCTTTTTGATTTATGATATGATGAGTTTACAGCGTGCTTTTACAGATTGCCATATTGTTTCCAGTTTCGGTCTGATCATATCGAGCAGATTCGTATACGGGTGTCCAGTTCAGGCACCGGTCATGGCCCATCCGTTTGGGTCATGACAAAAGTGGTATCAGAGCCGTTCGTCCTATGGATTTTCTACAGATCGTGTCCGGTAGAGTCCTGTTTATAGGTGTGAAGCCGGTCACACTTATAAACAGGAGGCTGCTGGGCATTTAAGAATCATTGACCTTTCTTTCTATCTTAGATCGTGCGATATAGCCAGAGTCTAGGAAAGATCGCTTCTGATCCTTTTTTCTGTAGGTAAGTGCAGACTGACGAGAGATGAAGAGACCAGCTTTAGATAGTGGGGGTGCTAATAAGGCCCCTAGAGTAGATCCCGAACCCCAGGCTCCAGGACCGAGTCGGAGGAGCCTCAGTTATTCCATTGAGACGGATCCCTCGGAGGACCCATCGAGGATTCCTCTAGAGTTTTTGACTCCCAGGGAGGAGGACCCCCAAGAGGACAGTTATGACACTGATTCGTCTGAGTATTCGTCTGGGACACCGGAGGAGGAGATCCCCGAGGTTGTACTAGTTGCTCCTATGGTAGAGCACTTCGTCGGACCGCCTTCTCGGTAAATGTTACGGATTACTCCCCATCACGGCCGCCGGTAAACCAGGAGTTGCCCGGTTATCTACATTCCTCGGACTCAGATGAGAGAGATGATGAAGGTCAGACGAGCGGATGGTGGGTAGACGATGACAAGGAGCACACTTCACCTTATAGTCCACCAGATCAGGCTAGAGACCGATCGGCTACAGGTATATGAGCCTTTATTTGAATTTCCTGTGTATGTGTATTTATTGTAGATTATTACTTAATAGCGGCGAGCGAAAATCAAAAGGGGCCGACAACCAAGTATTTATAAGTAACGGCGACCAAGGTGTTTTCGTCACCATGGGGCATTTTGAAATATAGGATGGAAAGTAGTCATACATACAGGTGAAAGTTGGATAGTTAGGATTAAAAAGGCCAAGGCAGTAATTGTGTAATCGGGAGAATAAGAGATCCTTTCTAATTCGGAGGGAGAGGCGTTACGAGAATGTTTTGGAATCTGTTAAGACCTCAACTTGCTCGAGATTAGGTGATGAAGGTCATGCAGTAAGGTGGGTGCAATTATAGCAGCACTAACACGCCGGATTTTATCAGAGTTTCAAGGTTAAGCGTGCTGGGATAAGAGAAATACTAGGATGGGTGACCCCCTGGGAAGCGTACTAAAAGTTCTATAATTTCAGACATAAGAGACAAATGAGAAACTAGAGTAGCCTAAGGGAAAATGGAGTATGCGGAGTGGTTGGAAACTCTAAAAGATCGTGAAGAATTAGGCGAACTAGATCGGCAAAGAGAAGGAAGGCGCATCACAGTTTTAGGATTAGGATAGGTTTGAAAAGTATTCAGATGTACTTGTGAGCAAGGCATTAGAAAATATACACGTATGCGTATGATATCTCATATGTGGTTGTACCAACGGGTATGTGTATCCCAGCAACCGACGTTGCAATATATGGAAGGCATTAATCGAATAAGGTAACGAAGTTCAAGTGGCAAAAATGGTACGAATGTTACAAGGTAAGTTAATGTTATTCTTACTACAGGTTAGAGTTGAAAGGTCCTAATGCAATAACATAGGGGAAAGGAAGTAAGCATATATAGGATGAGAAGAGATTAGAATGTCTTGAGAAAAGAAGAGAGAAGTGAGAAATGAGGGTGAGTGAAGCTTCCAAGAGAGATGACGGGCAAAGCAAGGGACTATTTGGATAAAATTTGGGAGTAGGTGTGTGAAAGGAATAGGGTATGATAGCACGGACGGAAATGAACGTACGAATTAGGAGAACAAATGCGGTAAGTAGGGTGAAGGAAGTAACCACGAAGAGGAAGGGGAAGTGAGGAAGAATAAGGTGTTCGGTAACAATGTTAGGGGATTCCCAGTTCTTGAGAAGCAATCTAGGAACTAAAGGCACGGCCAAGCAGACATAATCACCTTCGAAAGGGAGGAAGCCCTCCTAAACGATGATTTGGAAATAAAATAGATCTGCAACTCTCAAAGGATATTCTATGAACTTTAGGGTCAATGTTATAATATGAGGAAAGGAGGAGAGCATTTAGGAGTAGAGTAATGCGGAAATCTTTAACCTCGGGGGTACACAGGATGCTTTAACGATTTAGCTATAAGAAACCGATCAATCATCGAGATAAGAACGAGGATGATGGGATGACACAAATGATTAGAAAATTAATGGCATGGGACAAGAATTCCGGTAAAGGCCGAGAGATTCGGTCATAGAGGGTTAGAATGAAATGTAAGGAATGTGTATGGAAGACAACTCGGCCGTAGCGTCAAAAAGACGGATAAAGGCTCGATGAATAAAGCATGGAGAGAGTGTAAACTGTAAGAATTTCGTGCTAAGAGCAAGAAGTAGTAGGACACTAGGAAAACTTGATGTACGGCTGCAACACGAACACATAGTTAGAAAGAATTGCGAGTAAATGAGCTAAACGGGTGGAAGGACTAACAGTGGATGGAAGGGCATGGAATAGTGACGGGATGGTACGGTATAGACCTAAATGGAAGGAGAACTTAGGGCAAAAAGAGATTTTCAGTGTTAAAAGGGATTCACACTTGTAACAAAACACTCCAAAGTTTCCTAACCTAAGAGTAAAGGATGACTAATGGAAATAGGCATTGTACAAGTAAAAGAAACTATGAGGACTAAAGGAAGGAGAAGGTGTCAATGAAATGGTTAAAGGGAATTATGTGGCCGCCGACAACAAGGAGAAGGTTAGTGAATCAATAGGCTTGCCCAAGGGAAAACAAATTGAAATTATAAGACAATAGTTATGTGAAAGATGCAAAGATGCGATCATGAAGAAAATCAATTTTTTTTTAGTTATATATCTATATGTGTGTGCACAAGTTGTAGTATCATAAAGGAAGATGAAGACTCGACGAAAGAAGAAAGGAAAGGGTGTACTTTGTGAGGATTTCATGTTAAGAACAAGAGCTGACAGAACACTAGAAGGACTATGATGCATAGTTGCGATGCAAACGAGTAGTTAAGGAGAATTACGGGACAAATGAGCTAAGATAATGAAAGGACGAGTCATGGGAATGGATGGTGTTGAATATCAACTTTCAATGGTATAGTATAGACATAAATAGAAATTCGGAACCTAGAGCAAGGAGAATTTCAAGGATATTAAGAAGATAGTCGTGGAGAAAGACTAGGGCTAAAAGAGCGTGGTATAGTCGGACACTCCATAAGGGCTTAATGAATTTCGATGTCCCCATTAATTCATTAACCTAGGGGACTACTAGTCATGAGAGGTAGAAGTGAAAAGACAATAAAGAAGGCGTTTGGATTGTATCCGATATGTATAAGCATTTTGATTTGATACAAGAACTCAAGTAGCAAAAAGGAAAACAAGTTAAGCCATGTGACGAAAAGAACTCCGGAATTATATGGAATAGAGGAGTTGAAGGATCGCTAAGGTCGGCCAGATGACTATCAAAGACGGTTAACACTCAAAGGTTACAGTATATGAAAACATCCTTTAAAGGGGGGGGGAGAACAAATTTAGTTCTAAGATGAGCTACAATATTCTGAAGCTCAAGAAAGGGAAATCTTAGCACTAGAAGAGATGAAAGTTTTAGCAAGAGGAATAAGTATAGGGAGTTGAATGATCTCCGAAGGAAAGGGAGATAGTGTGCCTATGAATAGCAAGACAACAGTG
Source organism: Lycium ferocissimum (assembly GCF_029784015.1). Taxonomy (NCBI): domain Eukaryota; kingdom Viridiplantae; phylum Streptophyta; class Magnoliopsida; order Solanales; family Solanaceae; genus Lycium; species Lycium ferocissimum. Next base: position 29,886 of record NW_026724964.1, read on the forward strand.
CTACCTAAGATTAGAAAGTACCTCGCAAGTCGTGGAGTCACAAGTCGCCGGTCATATCAAATGTGAGAGTATATGTTATAGAACCATATAGACAATCGTCTTGATGCAATGGCCGACAAAAATGGTGTAAGAACAACGATAGGGAGTCAAAGAAGAACATCGGCTAATTTAAGTCTCAAATGATCACCGGTACAAGAGAATCAAGGACTTATACTCGTATCAAAAGGAAGTTATGATTAAGTAGGATTTTATCTTAGTTCCATGTTTATGAGTTTATATTGCAATTATGCTAAAAGGCGAGGAGAGGAAATTGTAGGAAAAGTTCGGTATGAATAGGATGATATTGTAAGGAATTAAAGAGTTCGACCAAGGAATTAAAAAGGAGATGATGTGGTATGTATATAAGGTCGACGAGTACAAAAAGGGATAATCTAAAATAGCACCAAGAAGCAAGCAAGGAAGAGTGCCATATCTGAACAAGGGAATTTGTCTACTAGTAGAGAAATAAGGAGCAAGGCAAAAGAGTACAACAATTTAGAGTGCTCATAGGGCGGCAGGAGCCGTAGCAATCATGAGTTAAGACCATCTTAATGGCAACAGGTCCCAGGACAGTAACTAGATATCAGTTGACCACTGAGTACATACATAAGAACATGAGGATATGGAACTAATGAATGAGTTCGATAGAGAATTGGGAGGATATGAAAGAAGACTAATGAGCCCATAGTATAAGAGCATGGAGATCAGGAACTAAAGGAGGACAACCATTTCAAGAAACTAATAAAAGCGTCGTAAGCTCGCAAGCTACAACATTCGAGGACGAATGTTCCTAAGGGGGGAAGGATGTTACACCTCGCATTCTCAGAGCATGAGCATGCCACGTACTTCACCATATTAATGGAGTATTGGAGACGTTCCATGAAGTTTTGGAAGGTACAAGCCATGGGAAGTTCGTAACAATGAAGTAAAGGATGAATTACGATCTCGTAAGTCGTAACCGGGAAGGACAACCTTGAAACCAAAGGACATGACCATTATCAAGTATGATTAATGATAAATATCATGTATGGAGAGTTTTAGAAGATTCCAGGACCAAGCAAAGCGAAGAAAATAAGTTTGTCGAAAATTTGAAAAAAAAGTTGGCAGAATTCTGGACAGAATTTTGGGTCAATTTGGAGGGGTATATATCTGAGTATATGAAGAGTTTTAAGGTATTTCAAAAGCCTAAAATGAATTTCATCGAGTTTAGTTTCCAATGAAACAAACCGTTCATCAATCCGACATCGGAGCAGGGAGTTACGGGCATTTTAAAATGGACAGTCAGAGGAACCCGAACCTGGGCGGGAATCCAAAAAATCCACTTAAAAGTTCACTTATGTTTTGACCCGACCCAATCCGAATTTGGCACAAAGGGCCTCTACGCTTCATTTTGGTCACTTTCTTCAACACCATAATCCTCTAGAACTCCCCTAACCTCTCCACACCTCTCTAGAATTTTCCACACTTCTCTCTCCACTACCAGAATATTGTTGAAGGCTCTCCACCATTCCAAAACATTCTATACCATCACAAAAGAGGATTAAACTCCAAAGCCCCAAGCTAAGTCATAGAGAAGGATTGTTCTTGTCTCCACTTAATGTTGTGATAAATTTGGTCTTGGAAGAAGTTGTGGGGGATATATCTGAGTATATGAGGAGTTTTAAGGTGTTTCAAAAGCCTAAAATGAAGTTCATCGAGTCTAGTTTCCAATGCAACAAACCGTTCATCAATCTGACATCGGAGCAGGGAGTTATGGGCATTTTAAAATGGATAGTCAGAGGAACCCGAACCTAGGCGGGAATTCGGAAAATCCACTAAAAAGCCCACTTATGTTTTGACCCAGCCCAATCCGAATTTGGCACCTATAAAAGGGCCTCTACACTTCATTTGAGTCATTTTCTTCAACTCCATAATCCTCTAGAACTCCCCTAACCTCTCCACACTTCTCTAGAATTTTCCACACTTCTCTCTCCACTACAAGAATATTCTTGAAGGCTCTCCACCATTCCAAAACATTCTATACCATCACAAAAGAGGATTAAACTCCAAAGCCCCAAGCTAAGTCATGGAGAAGGATTGTTCTTGTCTCCACTTAATGTTGTGATAAATTTGGTCTTGGAAGAAGTTGAGTGGGGTGAAGTTCTTCTAGTGTAAGATATGTTCTCCATCCTATTCCTCATGATTAAGTTGATTTGAAGGTTTAGCAAGTCCTATAAAAGAAGGGAATCATAGTGTAGAAGTTGCAAATTATTAAAGTAAAGATTATGACTATGGAATGAATTTGAAAGGAGATTTTGGATTAATTTGAGATTAAATTGAATATAATTCTTTGATTATGGTATTTTGGATATTGTTATGGTTAGTTGAGAAATTTGGAAAACATCGTGTGGGATGTTTTATGGAGACTATTGGTGTTGATAATATTATTGTGATGTTGGTATTGTTGTTGGTTGTTGGATTGTGATTTCGGGCTAGGCATATAAACAGGGGAGGTCTTTGCCGAATTTCGCATTCTAAACGGAATTAAATTGAAGGCTTAAGATGAGCGTATGACATTGAGCCTAATAATAGTATGAATGGTTTATATGTAGATTTACGAGCTTGGAAGGATAAACGTTGAACGACTAAGGCAACCGAAAGGTATGTTAAGGCTCGTCCCTTTCTTTCAAAGGCATGATTCCTATGGTATGAGTCCATAAGTGTTTCCATAACCTCTTTGATTTCAAAAGCTAGAAGTTTATGACTCTTAAAGCTTCTTATGATGTTAAAAATGAGAATGTTTTTATGAGGATTACGTTGAGGATGATTTTATGCTTAAAGGTCTCAAATATGATTTCAACGATGATGTAAAAATGTTAAGCTATTTCATGATTTTCTCGATTAATTTCATTGTTGTTGATCTCACCTTATAAATTGTTCCTTCAAGGTGGGATAGAGCGATAGTTTTTATTTGAACTCCTATGCATGCCATGAGTATAATATATGTATATAGCTATTTTGTGACATTACGAGTTCTATTATTTCATTTTGATTATGCACGCACTCATTTTCATTCTTCATGTATATATAAGGTATAGTTGACGTTGTGACCTTTGGGTGACATTGTGACCTTTGTTGTGTATATATATTGAGGGGTGACGATTGTGACCTTTGTTGTGATGTGTATATGTATGGCACGGTTGAGGGGTGGGGGTGATATTGTGGCCTTTGTTGTGATGTGTGTATATGTATGGCACAATTGACGGGGGGGTGTTTGTGGCCTTTGTTGTGATGTGTATATATATATGGCACGGTTGTGATGGGTATATGACGTTCTTGGGGGTGACGTTGGCCTTTGTTGTGGTGTGTATATATATATATATATATATGTGGCCTTTGCCTTTGTTGTGATATTTCTATGGATATATGTGTTTCTTTGATATAGCTGTACCGATGCATTTATTTTGCCCATTCATGGACATGTTTCAAATGTTTTCCAGGATTTTATGTATATGTTGATTTCAGGCCTTACATACTCAGTACACTGTTCCTACTGACCCCCTTCTTCGGGGGTTGCGTTACATGCCCGCAGGTACAGACACTCAGTTTGGTGATCCTCCGGTTTAGGACTTTAGCTCAGCTGCTTGGAGGGCTCTAGTGTTCCGTAGCTCGACTCGTTTTGGTACAGATCCTTTGACATAGGCTTTGTTATACTCTTAGAGGTCTGTAGACATATGTGGGTTGCGTATATACGGTTTGATCAGCTATGCAGATGTAGTTCATTTTGGATATTCCCGTGCATAGTGGCAGCCTTATCGGCTTGCATATTTTGTTATGTTTGGTTAGCTGTGGCTTCTCAAGAGACAGGTTCTTTTTGATGTATGATATGATGAGTTTACAACGTGCTTTTACAGATTGCCATATTGTTTTCAGTTTCGGTTTGATCATATTGAGCAGGTTCGTATACGAGTGTCCAGTTCGGGCACTGGTCATGGCCCATCGGTTTGGGTCATGATATAAAGACAACCCCGCCTCTACACAAGCCAAAATCCTGCCTGGGGTTGAAATATTGAGGCGAGCGAAACTGTTGGCTAGAGTTTGAACCTCCATGTCCAACGGACGCTCGAAAATAATCAAATGAGCTAAAATCCCCATACTCACTGCCTTGCGACTCAAGGCATCAGCCACCACATTGGCTTTCCCGGGATGATAAAGAATAGAGATGTCATAGTTTTTCAGGAGCTCCGTCCATCGGCGCTACCTGGAATTAAGATCTTTCGGGGTAAACACACGCTGAAGACTACAGTGATGGCTGAAAACCTCATAATGGACACCGTACAAATAATATCTCCAAATCTTCAAAACAAAGACCACAGCCAACAACTCCAAATCATGGGTAGGGTCATTCTTCTCATGAATGTTCAATTGACGGGAAGGATAAGCTATCACTCTACCCTCCTGCATCAACACAACACCCAAGTCCACACGAGAGGCATCACAATAAACCGTGAAATGGTTACCCTCCACGGGTAATGCTAAGATCGGAGTTGAGTCAAAAGAAGCTTGAGATTTTGGAAGCTCTCCTCACAATCATCTGACCACTAGAAGGGAACCTCTTTCTGAGTAAGTCTAGTCAAAGACGAAGCAATAGTAGAAAAATCCTTCACAAAGCGATGGTAATAGTTAGCCAAACCCATAAAAGTATGAACCTCAGTGACTGTAGTGGGCCTTGCCTAACCCCTCACAGCCTCAATCTTTTATGGGTCAACCATAATCCCATCCTTAGACACAACATGGCCCAAGAATGCCACAGACTCCAACCAAAACTCACGCTTTGAAAATTTAGCAGACAGGTTGTGTTTCTTCAACAACCCAAGAACAGTACGAAGATGGCTCTCATGATCCTCTCTACTGTTGGAATACACCAAGATATCATTTACAAACACAATCACGAAGGAATCAAGGAATGGCCTAAAGATGCCATTCATCAAAGTCATAAATGCAGCTGGGGCATTGACAAGCCCAAAAGACATTATTAGAAACTCATATTGGCCATACCTCATCCGAAAGGCTATCTTCGGAATATCCTCCGCCCTGATCTTCAACTGGTGGTAGCCTGAACACAAGTCAATCTTCAAAAACACTAAAGCACCTTGAAGCTGGTCAAACAGATAACCTTGTTCAGCTTGCAATAATCAATGCACATCCTCATGGTCCCATTCGTCTTCTTCACAAATAACACAGGAGCACCCTAAGGGGAGACACTCGGTCTAATGAATCCCTTTCTCAACAAATCCTGTAACTGCTCCTTAAGCTCTCTCAACTCGACAAGTGCCATCTGATATAGCGGAATAGAAATAGGGCTAGTGCCCGGATCCAAATAAATACAGAAATTAATGTCACAATCGGGTGGCATACCCGGCAGATCCAATGGGAATACCTCTGTGAACTCGCTCATAATAGGAATAGACTCAAGGGGTGGAGATGCAACAGTCGTGTCTCGCACATGAGCCAAATAGGCTAAACACCCCTTATTGACTAACTTTTTCGCTTGAAGGAAGGAAATGATCTTCTTCAGAGCGGGACTAGGAGCACCTCTCCACTCAAGCCTGGGAATGTCCGGCATGGCTAAGGTGATTGTCTTGGCGTGACAGTCCAATATCGTGTGATAAGGAGAAAGCCAGGACATCCCCAATATAATATCAGAGTCCACCATATCGAGAATTATCAAATCTACCCAAGTTTCATACCCATAAAAGTAACCAAATGGGACCAGTAAACTCGATCAACAATCACAGAATCTCCAATCGGAGTAGACACATGAATAGGTATATCTATGCTATTAGAAGGAAAATTCCAACCAACGGCATGATATGCAAACACATACGAGTAAGCGGATCCAGGATCAAATAACACAGATGCTGCTCTTGACGGACATAAATGGTACCTGCAATAACAACATTTGAGGCCTCTACCTCGGGCCTACCCAAAAACGAGTAACAATGGGCACCACTACGTCCAGTCTGAGATCCCCCTCTTGCACTCTGGACCCACCTCTAGCTACCTGGGATCCACCTCTGGAATCCTGAGAGCCATCGTGGCCTGACTGAGCGCCGCCCCTCTGAGAAGCACTACCTCGACCACCAGACGATGTCAGAGTCCTTTGTGGCTGATAATCCCGTCTGGTTTAGGAACACCTCCTAGTAATATGTCCAACCTCTCTATATGAAAAGCAAATCAGAGGGGACGAAGGCTTATAAACTGAAGCAGAGGACCCGGAGGAAACAACCCTGTCTACTGGTCTAGAAAATGAACTCTCATGAGCTCTCTGTCTGGGTGGCTCACTGGAAGTGGCCTGCCAAGTTGAGTGCACAGGGCAGCCGGAATATGTCTGATACAGCCTAGAAGACTGATCGGTGCTCCTCGAACTAGAACTACCATAACTCCCAGTCTGACGCGGTCTCTTGTCACCACCACCTCAAAATGCACGAGCCTTAGCAGCCTCAACCAAAGAAGCATGCTCGACGATGGACTGGAAGGTGGACCCCATGGCCTCCATCTGAAAGCAAGGAATCCAAAGAGGACCGACCAACCCACTAACAAAACGCCTAATCCTGTCAGGCTCAGTAGGGATCAAGGGGGTGGAATAATGGGCCAGATACAGATAACGAGTCACATAGGCCTCCACAGTCATACCCCTCTGCTGTAGATGTAGAAACTCCTCCCTACGCACCTCTCTCAAAGACCAGGACACATACTTCTCAAGGAAGGCTTGGTAGAACTGAGTCCAAGTCAGGGGAGGGGAACCCTCGGATCTGTAAGCCACAAAATACCTCCACCAAGTCTTCGCGACACTGTGAAACTAGTAGGACACATAGTCAACTCCATGGGTCTCCACGATCCTAATCCTATGTAGCAACTCATGCATATCTAGAATAAACTCACAAGCGTCCTCAGAAGAAGTACCCGAAAACCTCGGCGGCTCTAACTTCCTGAACCTCCCGACAAGATCCTGATGAGATAAGATCATAACAGTGCCCTCCATGGGCCTAAGATCATCACCAGGAGCGGGTACCGCATCAATACGGGGAGCCATAGCGGTAGCGGGGTGTTTACCCAGTAGGTCCATGGGCTCGGGGTCCGCACCCAAACTACGGTCCGTGAACCTCGCGCTAGAGTAGTAACACCGTTTGACAGCCGCCGGGCATCTAGATGAAGTAAGACTCTGGCCATAGTATCATGCATAGCCTGATCAGAAGTAACCTCAGGCTGTGTCCGTGCTGGGGCCACATCCTCTGCGGTCGGGTCTCGATCCCGCTGATCCTCAGGCTCTGGAGACGGAGATCTCTCGCACCGCTGTCCTACCGCGGGAACCCTGCCCCTGGCTGGCGAAGCCCTGTGGCCTCTAGCTCTGCCGAGTCCTCGGGCTGTTGCTCGCCCTCGGGTGCCAGTCGTATGGCGGGTTCTGGCACCTGACCTCGGGCTATGGTAGCTCGAGTCCTTACCATCTATGAGAGAAGAGATAAGAGTCAGATGCCTGTTTGATATTTCTAGATACCAATTAGAATAAAGTAGCAAGAAAGAATGAAAGAAAGTGAGATTTCCTAAATGTCCTATAGCCTCTCGTAGATAAGTACGGAGCTCATCATACCGATCTATGAGACTCTACTAGACACGCTCTTGTATTATAGACCGGTAACTTAGAGCTCTGATACCAACTGTCATGACCCATTTCGACTAAGTCGTGCGGGCACTTACCTTTCCCACCTCGGTAAGCAAACCCTCCACCCAACGATAAGTAAAGACATCAATAAATAAATCAATCAAGTGGAAGAAAATAATCACGTAAGTCTTATAATAATATATAATAGAAATAGTGCGAAAATACGAAAAATACCCCCAGGGTCTGGTCTAATCCATACAAGAGTATCAAACTGAAATTATACAAGTCTGGAATATAATAATACATCAATTTGTCTATGTCTCAGAGTAGAGAAGTAGGACATAATAATAAGAGGAGTCCTCAAGGCAGCGAACATCTCGTGCTCACCCTGTAAACTCGAAGTAATCCTAATAGAGACTATCAGCCACGGGAGACGAAAAAAGACCCAACCTGAAACTCTGCATTCATAAAAGAATGCAGCAAGTGCAGATCAGTACAAAAACACAGTACTGGTAGGTATCATCGGCATACTAAGTATAGCTAATATAATTCAGACAATAAAGCAAGATAGGCAGATAAATCCACAAGTATAAGTCAAACATAATTGAAACCAAGTACATGTCATTGCCTAAGTAGAGCATCTAAACCCAAATGTACCAAGTCTCGATATGTCCAATCGAAAACCAACATCACAAGTAAAACACCAAATCATCTCAACATAAGCCATGATGCAATGCGATGCACTAATGTATGAATGCAAATGCACCACGTCTCGGTAGTACAACCCAAGGTGACTCGCAAAGTCTAAGTTCCACTCGTCTCGGATCTTTTCCCAATAGACAGACGAGACTCCGGATCTTTACCCACGGAGGGTTCTCACCGGCACCACCCTGAGGGGCCCATGAGTCCATGCACTCACTCAATCCACGATTTCGGAACTAAAATCGGATATCGGACTCTCACATCACTCTCATTTAAAAATCAAGCCTAGCTCATCACAATGTTTCATCAGTACTAACATTTTATCAACAGTATATCATGAAGAATGAGAATGCGCGCAATGTATGTGTCAACATCAATAATCCGATCAATATCTCAAGTACCAACATAGGTACGCCAACAATATCACGATAGACTACACAAGTCATACGGAACTCTATCCTCATATCAACATCAATGATTATATCAATATCACAAGTACCAACATAGATACGTCAACAATATCATGAAAGACAACATAAGTCATAGGGAACTCTATCGTCGTATCAACATTAATAACTAAGGTACTACCATATCACAATTAATAAGGAACAATAGTTCCCAATATCTACTAACAACACGTGGTATCAAGCCAACACAATAGAACAATCAAGTCACAACCTAACGGGGTGGCTTGCCCCAATCACACAATAAGGCCCAACCTAAGGCAATATCCAACCCAACTTCATATCCGAAGGTTTACATGCTTTCTTGGATAATATAATCTAAATATTTGCTTTGCTACATGAAGTCTTACCAAAGGTAAGCCATAACCTACCTGGATGGCCTAACAACAAACACCAATAATCAGTTTTTAGCATTACCATTCCGCTGAGCCTCAAGATCAAAGAAGTCTAGGAATATTTGAAATCTAGATTAGAAATCATGAAGATCGATGCTAATATTGCTATCATTCAATTTAGGTCAAAACCAACCCTAGAATTTGGGAAAACGGGCCCCTCAAGGGCAAAACGAAAAACTCGGGGGTAAAATATCAAATTAAACACTAGGTGATCAAAACCCATCAACTAATTGCTAAATTAACTCAAAGACTCCCCCAATTTTGAAATTCAAGTAAAACCCCCAATTTGGGGTATAAACCTTAACGCTTGGATTCAATGATTCAATACTAATAATAGAAGATATATGATTAATAACCTTAGATACATTGTAATCTAGCATAAACTCACTCAATTTCATCATTAATAAGCCTAGATAGAAAATCCATCTAAACCCATTTTAAATCTTCCATTACTAAGAGACTAACAAGGAAAGAGGAATTCCAAGATAATTAGGAACAAGAAATTAGTAAAGAGGTCACCAAGATTTACCACCAAGAATCTTCTAAAACAGTCCCCAAGAGCTTAATTTTCATAATAGTGATAAATGATAGACTAAGGGCTATTTAATACACACTTAATGAAATAATAGACTCGCTACTGCCACGATGGCATCGGGGCTGCCACGGTTCCACCCCCCCCCCCCCCCGGCGCCTTCCCAGACCGTCGGGGTGGTCTAGGGAAATCATACTTGGCCGCCCCAGAGGCTATCCCACCGCAACAGCGGTACCGGCGGGACTTGCCTACCATATACACACCGGCCATAGCGGACACCGTGCACCACGAATTCCAAAAAAATTCTAAGTCTCAACCGAAATCCCGAACCGCTCCTAAGGCCATCTGCTCACTGACAACATACACAGACCCACATAAAAATACGCTACGAACGCACTCGTAGCCTCAGAATTTCTAACGGGGGTCTCTTTGACCGAGTCAATCCCCGATACCTCATTACCAACTTCCCAACCCAAGTCCCAAAATACATCTGAGTGTATTGGGAATTGAACCAAACATACACACAAGTTCTAAATGACCATCCGAACCTTTCAAAATTGATGAATTCCCGAAAAAGGTCCGTTTACCCAAAAGTCAACTTTGAGTCGACTCTTTTTCGCTTAAAGCCTAAATTTCAAAAAAAGCCACCCGAATCAAATCTAGACACCTCGAGAAGTGTGTCAATGGTCCCTTCGGGTTAAAATGTGCTAACCAAGCTTAGAAAGGGGTGGAAATGCCAAAAAGATTATAACGACCAGACGGGTCGTTACACTTGGCAGGAGTTCGTCTAGTTTTTCATGTGTATATCTTTGAAGAAGTACCAGGCCGATGGCATCTATATTATTCATTGGGACTCGATATTGCTTGATGTGAATTTGACTTATGAGGAGGAGCCTACTGCGATTTTGGATAGGCAGGTTCAAAAGTTGAGGTCTAAGGATTTTACTTCTGTGAATGTACAATGGAAGCATCATCCTGTTGAGGAGGCCACTTAGGAGGCTGAGTTTGACATGCATAGCCGATATCCTCAGTTGTTGGCCAATTCAGGTACTTCTCTGTTCCTTTCCTTTTCTCGCTTGAGGACGAGCGATGGTGTAATTGCTATTTGATGTAGCGACCTGCTTGGTCATTACAGTTTTTCTGCAATTTTTGACCTTTTTCCTGAGCATGTTAGCTTACTTTAGACCCGAGGGGACCATTGACACATTTCCCGAGGTATTTCGATATGATTCGGGAGACTTTTTTGGAAATTTGGGCTTTAAGCGAAAAAGAGTTAAATCAAAGTTGACTTTTGGGTAAACAAACCTTTTTTAGAGGTCCGGATGGTTATTTAGAACTTGTGTGCATAATTTGTTCGGTTCCCAATGCACTCAGGTGCATTTTGGAACTTGGCTTGGGAAGTTAAATTGAGGTATCGAGGGTTGACTCGATCAACGAGACCTCTGTGGGAATTTCGTGTCCATGGGTGCTTTCGTAGCGTGTTTTTGTGTGTGCCTGCATATATTGTATGTGAGCAGATACCCTCGGGTGATAGTCGGGATTTTGGGTTGTGTGATTTTATGAATTCTGGTGCTAGTGCCCGCTATGGCGGTACCAGAACCGCAGCAGCGGCACCGTTATATCGGTTGTCAGGCCGCATAGTGTATTTCATAGCTGACCGTCACAGCGGTCTGAGTGTCCGTGGAGGTGAGACCACCGCAGCGGCCCTGCTGTCGTGGAAGCGGCATCGGGCTAGTTATTTCATTAAATGAGTATTGAAAGCCCTAAGTCCCTCATTCTTTATTATTCCGACTTAGAGTTATTGAGAGCTTTTCAAGGTGATTCTTGGGATAAACTCTTGGTGGTAAGCTCTTCTATTTCCTTTGCTATTTCATTGTCCTTAATCACCTTAGAATTCCATTATTATGATAGTTCCTTAAGGGTTTGATGATTAAAAGAGGGTTCTATGAGTTCTTCTTCCTAGGCTTCTAAACCTTGACTTATTGATTGGCTTAGCTTATTTAAGCATGGAATTGATGACTAGAACCTATGATTGGGTGATTCTTCCAAATTAGTGGCCAATTTTGGGGATTAGAAGTTAGGGTTTATACCCAAATTTGGGGGTTTTGCCTAGGATCCGAATTTAAGTAAATTAATGGTTCTTCTAGCTTGTAATTGATGGGAATTGATCATCTACAACTTAATTTCATGTTGAAACCTTTAGATTCCTAATTTACCCTTTCTAGTTCATGAATCTCACTCCATAGGTTGGGGATTTGGGTCTTGAGTAGAAGTAGGGTTTGATTGACGTTCTTCTTGATTCTAATTTCATGATTCGAATGTGCTTGGACTTTCTTTATCTCGAGGCTCAAAGGAAAGGAAAGACTAAGGTATGATTGTGGAGACTTTGTTGTTCGGCCTTTCAGGTAGGTTACGGTTTACCCTATGGTGTGACTTCGATTAGCGAAGCATATATTTAGATGATATTCTTAGAGAATTCATGTAAGCCTTTGGGTATGAAGTTAGATTGGATATTTCCTTAGGTTGGGCCCTGTTGTGTGATCTGGGGCTAGCCACGCCGTTGTGTTGTGACTTATATTGTTCTATTGTTGTGGGCTCGATGCCACGTGGACATAGTAGATATTGGTGACTAGTGATATATCTTGATGATAATATTGTAGCACCTTACTTCTTGTTGTTTGAGATGAGGATAGTGATTCTATTATGGCATATTGTGTAGCCTTTTATGGATATTGTTGGTGTGCCCATGTGTGGTACTTTTGATATTGATTTGATTGTTGACATTGAACTCATACATTACACGCATTCTCATCCTTCATGATATATTGTTGATATATTGATGATATACAAGGAAACACTGTTATGAGCTGGGCTCAGTTGAGAGTGACGTGAGAACCGATGTGCGATGTTTATCCCGAAATCGATGTATGAGTGGCTGGTAGCGATTGTTGAGGTTGTTACCAGAATCGTGAGGGTACATGGACTTCGCAGGTCCCCCATGGGTTGGCTGTTGAGATGTGATGTTCCATCATTGGAGTACATATGTACGGTGCATATGCATTGCATTCACACATCATACATTTATTGTATTGCATTGTAGAATTTGGCTTCTGGTGTTCCTGTGATTTATTGTGATACCATTGTGATATATGGATTCAGATTGGATATACTGAGACTTGGCATATTTGGTTTAGATGCTATAACATAGGTGATGACGTGTACTTGCATACTGGCTTATGATTGACTTATACTGTGTTGATTTACCCGTTTATCTTACTTTATTGCCTTGATATTTGTTAGCTAATCTTAGTCGGCCTATGATACCTACCAGTAGTTGTTGTTTGTGCTGACCTGCACTTGCTACATTCTTTATGAATGCAGAGTTCTAGGTGGGATCGACCTCCTCTCCTCGTGGCTGATAGTAGTTTGAGGGTTGTTGTTTAGAGTCTTACAGGGTGAGCTCGAGGACGTTCGCCCCTTGAAGATTCTTCTTTTATTTATGTCTTACTTGATATTCTGAGACATATTGGTACTATTAATGTATTATTATTATTTCCAGACTTGTAGATTCTAGTTAGATGCTCTTGTATGACTAGACCAAATTCTGAGGTGTATTTCCTTACTTCCGCATTTTTATTATATCATTATCGTAAGACTTACGTATTTCTATCACTTCCGCTTATTTATTTATTTATTTATTTATTAATTTATTTATTATTTCATTTTTTTTTAAGATTGTTGGGATAAGGGCTCGCTTACCAAGGTGGAAAAGGTAGGTGCTTACGCGACTTAGCGAAAGTGGGTCGTGATAGATATAACTTCTTCAAATAAAGGAATTTTTCCAAAAAATGATTTATGATATGTCATGACAAGTTTATACAAGAAAGTAAGCTCTTTAAGCAAATAATTACAATAATTACACATTGAAGCTCGTAGGTCAACCGTATTCTATGGATCCTTAATACTAGGGTGCTTAAAACCTTCCCTAGGAGATCACCAGAATCCTTACCTCGAACTCTGGTTTTAAAGGATTTTCCTATTGTTTGAATAAACCCTTTAACTCGATTTTCCTAATTTTTCTTAATAAATTACGTGGCGACTCTAAAAATACGAAAATCTAATAAAGTCTACAAGCTTGAAGTAGCTTTGATGGCTCGCGTAAAAGTGAACCGTAACAACTTCTACGTACCAATCTCAAGACTCTACTAGACATCGGTCTTGTACTTATGAGACCGGTCAACCCCAATCTCTGATATTAATTTTTCACGACACATTTCACGGGCCATGTTGGCACCTATATTGTCCCACCGGTAGGCGAATCATTCCCAGTATTGCCATAGCATAGGGAAAGGAATAACGGAAAATAAATACACTTGAAACATCCAATAGTCTCTATATGAATAAAAGGAAATGCGAAAAAATAACTTTAGTCTTTACAGCCAGAAAATTTGGTCTAAATCGTACAAGAGAGCTAATAAGTCCGATACAAGTCCATAAAGATAAAATAACACTGTCTGTGGGAATCAATAGAAAGTAATTAGAGAGGAGAAGTCCAGGTCCAGGAATCAACCATGTAGCTCACCCTGAAGCTCCCAGATGTTGTGCCTCGGGATCAGCCACGAGGTCTAGAAGTAGAACACGGATTAGTTTTTGCATAAAGGGCAGAAGCGTAGTATGAGCAGAATCACTAATACTCCGTAGGTATCATAGGGTAACAACGAACATCCCACCAAGTCATAATCGAGTCTCTGCACCTCTCAAAATTGATGAATTTTCGAAAAAGGTTCGTTTACCCAAAAGTCAACTGCCGATCAACCGTTTTTCACTTTAAGGTTCTATTTCTCATAAGACATTATAAAACTCACCTGATTACCTCAGGAACTGTGTCACCCATCCTCGTGGGTCAAAATCGTACTAACAGGGCTTGGTGAAGGGTCAACGGGATTAAACGGGTCAAAGCACTATACGACTAAACGGGTCGTTATAATACAGGACCCACTTACCGAGCACCATCCTACATTACCTACAACCCGCACTACAACAACAACATAAGCCGATAATGTCATCACAGGATAACCTATAGAAGTAAAGAAAGACTCCTCAACAATCAACAATTTAAAAGATGGGATAGTGGGCCGACGAGGCCACCATGGAAATTTTTACATCAAACATAGGCCGACAAGGCCACACAGGACAACTATACTCAGGATAAAGGTCTACAAACCTCTAAGAGTGTCATTACTGTCATAAGGTCAGGACAGGGCCCTGCCATACTTATATAATATGTACATAGCCATACCGACTTAACACAACACTCCCGGAAGAGTGGATTTCGCCGATCAACCGTTGAACTAGAATAGCCTACTGGGGAGGTCCGTCAATCTTTCTACCTGGACTTGTAGCATGAAATGCAGCTTCCCCAAGCAAAGGGACGTTAGTACGAATGGATGTACCGAGTATGCAAGGTAAGTAAGAACATACATAATGACATCAATGTAAAGAGATAGGCAAGAATCAACCTGAAACTATGAATGTCACTAAGGCCGCATGATATGCATACATATACTTACATACATATATAATATACCAGCCTCTGTGGGCGTAATATCATAACATACCATCTTCTGCGGGCGTAATCATCGTCATCATATCATACCCAACTGATCAGTGGTAAATACATATATATAGCTCACAATAGGTGTCGTACCCAACCAATTATAGCTCAGAGGTAAGTAATATATCATATACATATATATACATGCATGAGGAACATTAGAAAAACATTCTGAGCCTTTTCGAGTGACGTAAGGTCAGTAATCCTCCGAATGACGTTATGTAATCTATCTAGTCAACATATGAATCAATGAGAACCTAAGAACAAGGATAAACATGATTCCAAGTAGCATTTCAATGGAATGAATAACATGAACACTTTTAGCTACCAAGAATAGAGTCATTATGAAAGGACGTTCGTTTACGTTTCATCTTTATCAGATTCATACCAAAAGAAGGAAACGATATCCTTAACATACCTTAATATCTTGCCCTCAACTCAACACGGTCAGAATAATCCTCCTTACACCTTAATCTACAAGAGCTAATCACGATACCTGTGTCAAACTATGAATAACACAACAACTATATATCGAGCGGCAAGCTCGTTCTTAGTAAGTCAGACAGCATCTCCCCGCACCCTTTACTCTCCCAAGTTAATAAAATCATCAACAACACATAATCATCATTTATCTACACATCTAGCACCTCAACACATCAAGACAGCCCAACAACACAACTCAACAACTTGATAACTAGTTCACGACTTCTAGCCGACATCTTGTATATTCTCAACAACCTAACACATCTAAGACCTCAATTAATCCATATATAATTACCTTAAACAGCAAGGACAAGCTTTATCTCAAGCGACTTTAACTTGAAGGAATATCCAACACAACAACACGATAGAATTATGTTCTACCAGCACTACGAATTTCCCGACACTTGTTTTAGGTGATTTACCTTTGGATTTACCCTTGGATCATGAGAGTACCTTTAGAGAGAATTTTGGGGAGGTAGGGGATCAGTTTTGGTCGAAAATGATTTAATAAAAGAGGGCCACCGCTTAAATAAGAAATTGGGAAGTTCCACCGCCTCGGATCTGCGTCTTGATCTGCAATGACAATAGATACATATCAAATAAGCTTACTATTATCAGTTTATCCTTTTCTTTTTTCCATTATATTTTGTGTAACTCATCCAATCAATATTAAACTATTATTTATGTCATCTTAAAATGTTTATACTAATTAGCATGACCTACACGTGCAACACACATGTCTAAAAGCTAGTATATAAAGAAGCATCTTAGGTTTAAATAAACTGGCATCCTGTAGTTGGCAGTAATAAATAATTTTAGAGAGAATACTAGAGGATAGCTTAAGCGTCAAATGTCCCATAAAACAAAAAACCCCATGCTTGAGGGATATAAAAGTGTAAGGAGGAGCTTTTAGAAAACATACTTACCTGGACGAGGTCACTAGATGATCACCAAGACCCATGGCCTAAGTTGGTGACCTCTATTGAACTTTGAAGGAGCTCTTGCCTAAGGTCAACCCAAGTGGTCAAGCCTATGTTACGCGGTCCCCACCTAATTTATTAATAAATTTTATTTCTTTATGTGGTTAATATTCTTGAATTTCTAAGAGAGCCCATAACGAGCTATTTTTATAGGGCCCCATTGATCAGTACTTGAGAGAATAATTTGAACCTCTGTGATATTTCATCTTATGGGTAGATTATTCAAAATCATTCTTCCTACTATTATTTTATTAAAGGGCGTATAAAAGTAATCATATATTCCAAAAAACCCTTTTGCCTGTATTGCTAAAAAATGGGGCCAGGGGGCCTACACCACCAACTTGATTTGCTTCACCTTTAAGCCGGCCCTGACTGGGTAAGCATGCAAGTTTTACTATATTGAGTAAAAACACTCAAAAGCTTGCATTTGAGGGAATCAATTGTAATCGATCTCTCTCGACTCTCGCTAGCTTTACTGAAACACACAGAAAATTCATTGTACATTAGCTAAAGCTTTCATCGAAAGTACACAATAATTGTTCCAAGCTCCCAGCCTCTCATTAAAAAATTTGTTATTTTAAGATTGACCATCTTTCGATGAACCACGTCTACATTCTTTAGTGAGTGGGTCAATATTCTTAACCTTGAGAAAACTCTCTCATCTGGGCAGTAATAAAACATTTAGTCAGGCCACATCACACAATTTTTGTTGGCTTTCAATATCTTGGCTCCAAGTATAAGGTTCTTTGCACTACTCAATACGATTATAAAGCCATCTTAATGTAACCATAAAACATCCAATTTAAACAACTTGCAGCCACTAGATTCCTCCTTTATACACTAAGGGGTCGTTTGGTAGGGTGTATAAGAATATTATTAAATAAAGTGTATTAGTAATATTAGGATTAGTTATGGTGACATTAATTTTTATCGACTGTTTTTTTTGTTGTATGAAATGAATCGGGTGTATTAGAATTGGAATAATACTGGTATTACTTAGTTATACATATGTTTGCTATGTATAAGAATAGTACCGAATAGGGTGTATAACTAATACATGTATTAGTTATACATAAACTATCAACCAAGGGATTAATAATACTTAAAGATAATACATGTGTAGATAAATAAAATTCACGTAGAGAAAATAATAATCAAGATAGGAAAATATCACAACAATCATTGTATTTGATTTCAACTATGAGTGTTACTCTCTATGATTCCTTTAATCCATGTTTTCGATAATAAATTCAAAGACTTTTGAGCTTGATGGATTTGATCTTGACTTGTACTTGAATTCAAGGGCTTTTGAGCTTGATGTTGAATCTTCGTCCTTATCACTAGAACTTCTAGAGAAATACTTGAGTGCTTGAATGCTTTTAGCTTGTAGAGAAATCTGTGGCATTTGATCTACAAGCTCTCTCTCGCTTCTTGGAAGATTCTGGTCCTTTTTCTGAATCATGAGACCCCTATTTATAATTGTAAGATGGATGAGTTATGATACGGACGACCTCTCTTTGACCAATCAGATTGAAGCTGACATGGCAATATTTGATTGGTCGGAACATGTCACTTATACACATGGCATATTTTCATTGGCCTTCTATTTGACTAGGCATGCTGCATCATTTTGACATGTGGAATTATCCTATTTGTTCCTTTGTTTGACTTAGCGTCCCATGTCATTTGACACGTGGCACCAATTTGGGCCTCTAGAAAGATGACATCTTGGGCTTAACAAAGTGGGCTCGTCATTTATAGCCCAATTAAATGGGCTAGCCCGATGCATTTGGATCATTTTAATTAAATTCATAGCTATTGGACATACATAATTTACCCAATTCTATTAGCCCATAATTAATATATTTTGACTAATATATCTTAAATATAATTTGAATTTCTTGTGGATTTAAATTTACTAAAAATTTGTTATCCACAAATACCCCTACTTCACGTTTGTCGAAGTATAAACTTTCAAAGACTAAACTTAAAGTATTTGATGAAGAAAATATATTTTTACTCCAATTGATTAAAGAAAAAATGTGTCACATTTGTTTAATTGATTCCCACGTTAGTCGAACACTTTGTGACCTAGTACTGCCATTTCCAACAAAGAAACAAATATAGGTTATTTGATATCTTTTGGACTTTGAGAAGTAACAACAAATACGTAGCTAATTGTCACGTAAATGTTGATTGAATTCTATTCGGAGAAGGGCACACAGTGCCGCCCTTGTCACCTCTATAAATAGAGACATGCTATTCATTTAATCTACATCAATTACAGTGCTTACGAGCCGCTCCAAGTCCTCCTAATTACAAAATACCAGAGAAGGCAATTTCTTCTTCTTTCCCTTTTTTTGTATTTTCTTTTATATTTTCTTTGGTTCCCTTTTCTTTTGCAGCAGCAAATCCGTTCTTGAACCATAACGATGGACTGACCATATTGATGGATACCTATATTGACAGAGTGTTCTTATTGATGGAATGCCTTTATCGACGGAATATCCATATTGACGGCTTCCCTTTATTGGGATGTCCTTATCGACAAAATTCTCTTATCGATGGAATGCTCTAATCAACGAAATGCCCTTATCGGCGGAATGTCCATATCGACGGCTTGCCCTTATGATGGAATGTTCATATCGATGGAACTCTCATTTTGACTGAATTCATTTATCGAAGGAGTACCCTTATCAATAGAATATCAAAGGACAAATCCACTGCGCCAAAGTTTTATATTGACGGGACATCAAAGGACAAATTCACGACGCCAAATATCAATATCGACGGAACATCAAAGGATAAATCCATGATGTCAAATGTCCATGTCGACAGAATATCAAGAAGCAAATCAACAGCACCAAATATTCATATCAACGGAATATCATAGGAAAAATTCACGAAAAAATCAGCTTAATGTGCAAAGGGACTAAAATTGTCCACCATAAGGCTGGAAGTTTTGAGATCCTTTTAAGGATAAATTCGCAGAAGGTCAGCTTAAGGTGCAAAGGGACTAAACCAGTCCACCTTAAGGCATGGATTTGGATATCCTTTTAAGGAAAAATTCACGAAAAAACAAGCTTAAGGCGCAAAGTGACTAAACTAGTCCACCTTAAGGCATGGAAATTTAGAGATTCTTTTAAGGATAAATTCGCCAAAGGCCAGCTTAAGGTGCAAAGTGACTAAACTAGTCCACCTTAAGGCATGGAAATTTGGATATCCTTTTAAGGATAAATTCGCCAAAGTCCAGCTTAGGTGCAAAGTGACTAAACTAGTCCACCTTAAGGCATGGAAATTTAGAGATCCTTTTAAGGATAAATCATCCAAAGGCCAACTTAAGGTGATAAGGGACTAAACTAGTCCGCCTTAAGGCTTAGTGTAACGATCTGTTCGGTCATTATGCGTGTTTTGACCATTTTACCCCGATCGACCCAATTCCCGAGGTTATCAAGCGTTTCTAGTAAAAATTGGAAATATTAGAACCCTTAAGTGAAAACATTTGACAAATAGTTGAATTTTGGATTAATGGACCTTTTTCAAAATTATGTTGATTCCATGAGGTTCAGAGGGTTGTTTATGACTTGATAGGCTGTTTGGTTCGATCCCGAGGCTTTCGGGGGCGTTTTTGGGTACTTGGTTGGAAACTTGACTCTAGCTGTTTGGGGGTTGACTGAGTCAAGATGACCTCTGTTGGGAAATACAAGTTCGCGGATGGGTACGTAGCATGTTTGTACTTGAGCCTGCATATTGGGTTTGTATTTCAAGAGGTCTCGGGTAGATGTCAGGATTTAGGATTAGACTTGGTGAAACCAGATTTTTCTGGTTTTCTAGTGTTTCACTTCTACGGGAGTGTTACCGCCCCTACGGGTCCGGCCGTGCGGGACTTAGCCCACAGGCACGAAGCTAACTCATTTAATGAAGTCCGCCCTAGCAGACGAGAATCCGTTGAGGCAAGATCGCGAAAGCGAGTATTCCTCTGCTCCAGCGGAGATAGCTGAACCAGAAAACCTTACTTCACTCCCAATTTCGAATGATTTACCCCATTCACTAAAAACCCTAATCTAAAAGAGTGTGTGGGCGATTTCTGAAGAAGTTGTTGGTGGAATCACCTTAGGGTAAGTCTTCAACCTTATCTTAGCAATTAATCTTTATTTAATAGTATCCATGGTAATTAATGAACTAAGGGGGAAGATGGGTTATGAAACCTAGACTATTGATTTAGAATCCCTTTTAATCTAATTGGGTATTGTTGATCTAATTACTGATTTCTATTATCTAATACGTGGCTTAATAGATTCTAGGCTTAAATCTTCCTTTTCTAAAAATCAAAATCATGAAATGAGGGTTCCTTTATAATTTAGGAATTTTGGTGTAATTAGTGAAACTGAAGGACCAATTGTGGTTAGAATTCCATAAAATTTAGGATAATGACTATTTAGACTATCGGTAATTTAATTTCCTCCTTAATATCCAGTTTTTCCCTTGAGGCTCGTAGGTGGTATTTTGGGGCTTTTGGGTTAATTGTTGCCCCCGGTTCC
Source organism: Lycium ferocissimum (assembly GCF_029784015.1). NCBI lineage: Eukaryota > Viridiplantae > Streptophyta > Magnoliopsida > Solanales > Solanaceae > Lycium > Lycium ferocissimum. Next base: position 51,278 of record NW_026724964.1, read on the forward strand.
TATTGCGAATAATCGAACAATCTGTGATCGTTTACTAACTTAGAATTTTATAATTGTTAGACTTCGATCGTTCCTAGATGCTTCGGAAGGAAAAAGCTTAGATTGGATAGTTCGTGGCACTACTTCGACATTGAGGTAGGTTACAGCTTACTCTAGTTAGAGTTTCATTAGCGAGTCATATATGATTGGGTAGTATTGGTAGGGAAAGCATGATATGTCTTCAGACATGATGTTGGGATGGATATCTAATTAGGTTGGTATAATTTCTGATTATGTAGGCTCATCGCCGTTATTTATGCATTGATTGATATGTGGTGTATTTGATTACGTGATTTGGAGTTGTGGGATGTGGTATACTAATGTGTAGTAATTGAGAGTCGATATTAATACGTTTCCATAACAACTGATGATTTTTGCAAGAATTGATTGGTTTATGGTGCTTTATGATCTCCATAGTATATTCATTGGCATTGATTGCATTGATTCTCATTGTTGTATATATTCATTCATACATGATGGAAATGTTGTGGAAAACAGTTGATGAAGGAATTATGGATTAATTTGATGGAAAGAGTTTATGAAAATATTTGAAAAGAAAGAAAGAGAAAGATGAAAGTTTATTGATATTGCTATCGATCGGAGGTAAATGCAGACGGATAGCGGTAAGGTCATAGCGGTAAGGTCATAGTTTGGTGATAAAGTCAGTTGGTACAGTAACAGTACATGGACTTTATGGGTCCCCCATAGGTCATGACTATTGAGACATCAAGATTTCGTCCGTAGCAGGTGTGTACAAGTTTGACCCATTGGCCATTGCATGGCATCCATCTCATTCACATTACATGTCTCAGTATCATATCATACATAGATTTACTGGATTGTTGGATATGTTCATGTTGTGGTTACTTAAGGAATGATAGAGAACTTGGCAGACTTGTGGTGTAGAAGCTTAACCTCAGGTTTGACTTGACTTTGTGATATTTGTAACTCTTATTAGTTATTGTTTGGTTATCTATTGACTTGTTGATTCTTTGTTTTCGTATGCGTAAACTAATCTTACTTAGCCTATGATGCTTACTGGAACGTGTGTTTACTGATACTACTCTTGTTGCACTTTTTCTGAGTGTAAAGTTTGAGCCAGAATTCTCTTCGAGACCCCGCTTCTAGCCTTGAGGCTATTTCTGCAGAGATTCTGAGGGTGAGCTACCAGCCAGCCTGCAGCCCTGGAGTCTATCTTGTTACTGTCTATTACTCATTTCATTAGATATTATTCCCTTACATTTCAGACTATGTATTATTCCTAGACATATTTGGATAGTTGTTCTTGTACTGTGACTTTAGTTCTTCGGGGATGTATAATGACTTACTATTTTTTGCATTTTAAGTGTTTATGTTATGACTTAGACTTATTAATGATTGTTCTTGTTATTGATGTTGATTCATATTTGATTAAAAAATTGGAATAAGGGGGTAGTTCGCCCACTAGGGGGTTAGTGTGGGTGCCATCACAACTATGATATTTGGGTCATGACAAGTTAGTATTAGAGCCCTAAGCTCACCGATCTTACTAATACAAGAACAAGTCATAGTATATTCTTAAGAATCGGTACGGAGATGTTTATACTTAGCTTCGAGAGGCTATGAGACACTAGGAAAAATCCATATCCATTCTTTCTTCCATATCCATTCTTTCTTTCCTTTCGTGCTACTTGATTCTAATTGGTGTCTAGTTGGTTCAAATTGGTATCTGGTTTCTCCTTCTATTCTATCACAGCTGGTGAGGACTCGTGCTAGGGGCAGGGCACCTTGGCTGGTCAGGCCAGTTCTAGATCCGTCTCTCCCGAGCCACCTGCGGGCCATTATGAGGAGGAGGAACTTGGACCAACACCAGCTCAGCCTGATGTTATTGCTACTCCAGTGTTGTCTGATGCTTTGGTTCGTATGTTAAACCTGCTCGAGGGGTTGACTCAGTCGGGTGTGTTACTGGCTACACCAGATGGTGAGGGAGTATGGTTGGCTGAGCACATTCCAAAAAGGTTCCGTGCACCAGAGGTAAAGCTTGTTGCGGCTGTGGCTCCACGTATGGACTAAAATATATATGCATATGTACAATATCATATTACGCGCGCCGATGAGGCCACCACCAAAAGATAACATTAGACAAATAGGCCCATTTAGCAAAATGTAACCCTCACGACTAACATTGACATACTGACAGGGTCTATGAGCCTCTAAGAGTAGTAAACATATACATCATAACAAGTCGGGACCACACGTCCACTGACGAGTCCAAAATGCATTTACAAAATCCATAGTAACATAATATTATACCAAAATAAGCAAGGAATGAGCACTAACGGACTTTTAGTCATAATCAATAAGCTCTTTTAGAGAAAATCGTATAAAATACACTTTTTCATAAAATCGGTAAATCTCGTAAAACATGGCTTTTTCTCAAAATCTAGCTTTCTTATAAAAACGTATCCTTTCTTTGTAAAACTTCGGGCGATTCGAATGGAGGAGCATGCACGCTAAATAGCTCTAAGACTTGTGCCAAGGAAAAGAGGACAACTAAACTTTACATACCTTTCTCTGCTGTCTCGTTAATCCGACTCACTCCCTTATTCTACTGCTCGTCCCCTCATCCCGAAACCTATATCAATAATAATTTTCTTAGTTCATTTCATAGATTCGCAGATTTAACTTACCTAAATCTTATAGTCCTGAAGATTTTAATTTGCAGAAATTTCGGCATCACCTCCTCTGTTTCTACTACATCCCGGCTTTGCCATAACAGCCACAACAACACCAAAAACAACACTAACTACAACCACCAGTACCAACAACATCCATTCAAGCCAATATTCATATAAATCTATCCATAACACCCACTACGAAGAGACACCCACTTCTCGATCAATTTAATTTAATACATGATAATTTAGCGAGTATCGCTACAGATTACTTTAATTAACAATAATAGAGAGGGATTTACCTTAATTAACCTTGGAAGCTTCAAAGATCAGTTTGCATGTGAGGGTTCCGCCCCTTACGTCCATGATCCGATGACGGATCCGAAAACTACGAAGTCATACGCACCTCCCGGGCTTGGATTTAACACTAATTACCTTGGATTGGTCTAAATTAGCCTTAATCTCTCACTAAGTAACCTCTAATGGATATGGACTGATTTTTGGGGGTGAATGAGGTGAAATGATGACGTTGTGGGGTATTTATAGGTAAGGGGTCGGGTTTGGCTTAATGGGCCAAAATCAGTGGGTCTTTAAGTGATTTCTAGAATTTCGGCGTAGGTTCGTGGGCCTCTGGCAGTCCATAACTCCCTACTCCGATGTCGTATTGATGAACAGTTTGTTACATTGGATTCTAGACTCGACGAAATTTATTTTAGGCTCTTGAAACCCGTCAAAACTCCTTTTATGCTAAAAGTTACACTCCCATTTAGTTGGACAAAATTTAGCTTCCGAAATTCCATCAACTTATTCCAAAGTCTTGCTAACTTTCTTTTCTTCAATCCGCTTGCTACAGGAACCTTCCGAAATTTTCCGTACATGATGTTTATCATTAATTATTCTTGATAAGGGTCATGTCTCTTAGTTCCAAGGTTGTCCTTCTCAGAACTTAACCAACTTTTTCCAAAGCCTTGCTACTTCACTTCACTTCGCTTGACCTCCAACCCTTCCGAGACGCTCCATACATAACATTATCTATTAAATGTACATAAAATAAATCTTACCCTTTGTTGAGCACCGGCTATGATTAATTCTCCCGGGATCCAAGAGTACTCCAATTTCCAGGCTTATGCTACAATACAATGCTAGTCCCGAGGGGTGAGGTATAACAAATAGTATCCGTGGTTGTTACATCTCGAAAATTTTGAGTGGTGTGAATCATGAGTAGACTAGCACGAACCTAAAGTGAACATGAGATCCTTATGAGATTAAGGAGAGTATTTGATAACTTTAAGTGAGTACCTTAAGACTTTGAAGTCATAGATATATATGGAACTAAGTTTGATGAAGGAAGTGAAATGTAAGTCGTGCTCGGAAAGGTTTTCGCTATAATTGAGCTAGTATTTATTTAATAATGTCTGTAGGGCGATATCGGGCCTATTGTATGGTTAATGAAGTGTTATGAAAGTGCCAAGAAGGTTCCATAAGGATTGGGAGTCAAACGAATCCAAAGGAGCAACTTTTCGGAAGAGGGCAATTTGACAGACCATTTGACGGACCGTATAATATTTGACTGCCCGTCAAATGATGGAGCACCACCGTATAATGGTCACAGTGAGCTATGTTGGGGTGGCCATTTTTATGGTGCACTTTGACAGACCGTAGGAATTTTGACGGTCCGTCAAAGTGGGCGCAGAATTGCCCGTCGGGTTTTTAAGTCACGCTTTATACATTTCGTTCCACTTCCTTTGGACATTTTATTTTCCCAAATCTGATCCAACAGCTCTCTAAAAACCTTCTCTTCAACTCCATAAACAAATCCAGTCACACCACACCCTTGGTAAGGCGTGATTGGCACCCGACACCATACGGAAACCGAGCGAACCAACTTATAACTTGTGTTCTCTATGTCTCGAATGACAAAATAAGGCTAAGGCTAGATATGAATGTAATATCATGTATAAATATATGTCCAATGGACCCACGATGCTAATATAAAGACCGATAGAACATAACTAAGCTATACACAGGAACTATCTGCAAAGCCTCTATGAACATGACTGAAGTATACAAGTCGGGACAGGGCCCCCGACATGCCCTGAACAAAAATCATACAAACATATATACATCTAGACTCGGCAGTGCTCCAGGAAGAAGTGGAGCTCACCAATCAGAACTGGTACCTGAAGGCAGCCTACGATGAAAGATCCTCGTCTTGTCTATCTACACCTGCGGGCATGAACACAGTATCCACAAGAAGAGACGTCAGTACAAACGATGTACTGACTATGTAAGGCATGAGATCAACATGTACATAAAATCATGGAAGACGTTTGAGACATGTCAATAAATGTGCAAGATAAATGAATCAGTATGGCTATAGCAAGAAAACACATATATCTATTGAAATGCCACAACATAATCCACATCGTCACCTCTAAAACATCACCAAATAGGCCACAGCGTCACCCCCTGTCAACTGTGCCTTATATATATATATATATGAACATCACACCATAGGCCACTGCGTCACCCCTTGTCAACTGTGCCTTATATATATATAAACATCACATCATAGGCCACAGCATCACCCCCTGTCAACTGTGCCTTATATACGTAAACATCACATCATAGGCCACATTATCACCCCCTATCAACTGTGCCTTATATATGTTAACATCACATCATAGGCCATATTGCGTCATTCCCCGTCAATCGTGCCTTATATATATATATATATATATATATATATATATATATATATATAAACATCACATTATAAGAATGCGTATAATAACAAAATGAAATAATAGAACTTGGTAATGTCACAAAAAATAGCTTTACACACATATTATACTCATTGTATGCATGAGGGTTCAATCATAAGCTACCACTTTAGCAGAGTGACGTAAGGTCGGTAATCTCCGATTTACATTATGGAACAACCGTCATCGCTTTGTCTCATCTTGAAGGAATAATTATTATAAGGTGAGATCAACAACACTAAGTAAAATCGAGAAAATCATGAAATAAGCTCAATAAGCTTATAACAGCATTAAAATCATAAGCTTCGGAATTTCTAGAATTAAAATCATCATCATCATGTTTATCATAGAAAACATCTCATCTTTAGTATCATAAGAAGCTTTTAAGAATCATGAACTTCTAACTTTTTGGGAACGAGGATGTTATGGAAGATATATATGGAATCATAACGTAGGAGTCATGCCTTTTGAAAGAAAGGGACTATCCTTAACATACCTGATTGATCTCCTACGAATTAACGCTTATTCTCCCAAACTTACAAATCTACATTCAAGAGAAATTATACACCGCAGACTTATCATCACATGCCTATCTCAAGTCCTTAAACCAAACTCCCCGTACAACCGCCAAAATCGGGCAAGATCTCCCTCGTTTGTATGCCTAGCCCAAAATCACAATCCAAAGAACCAACAACAACAACAAAAATACCAACATCAACAACAAAATTATCAATACCAATATATTCCATAAACATCCCACACGATGTTTTTCAACATACAAACAACAATATACACTTCCTTTCTTCCCAATCAAGGAGCATAATCTCACCAACACACCAACAACATTAGATACCATCTCTATACATGTAAATCATTCTGGCCACACGGGACAACATGCTCAAAACAGTCCATGAACACAACAACTACAACACGACCATTTATGACCTTTCCTCCATAACTATTTTCACTTTTAAGACTTGCTAAACCTTCAAATCAACTCAACATAAGAGATAGGGTGACGAACATACCTTATACTTGAATAAATTCAGCCACACCAACTTTATTCAAGATAAAACTTATCACAACATCTAGTATAAGCAAGAACAATCACCTTTCATGGACTAGTTTGGTGTAATCTTGTTAAATTCTTGGTTTAATGGGCTATAAATGTTTGGGGGTTGTGTTGAGAAGTTCCCAGGACTATTGAGAATGTAAAATGCTAAAAAAATAGTGTTAATGGGGTATTTATACCGCTCATAAGTAGGTTCCACCGACCTTCTCAAGTGGGACCCGCGGAAGCCATTTGGCAGCTTGGAGTCTTTATTTTAAAATGGTCATAACTCTTGATCCCGATATTGTATGAGGGATCACGACCTATGTATGGAAATCTCTTTAAATTATCTACAACTTTTATGTTTGGTGTGTTTCCAAATTCTAAACTTATAATAGCGTTTCTTCCCCTCCAAATCAGATAATCCGAAAACATATCCTTAATCATCCTTTTGGAGGGCTTATGTACATTTTTGGCTTAAGGATCCTTCTTAAGACTTGATCAACTTCCCATGTGGCTACACATATCATTTTTCATATGTCCTTTATAAAACGTTGACATCTGGCCCCACCTTAACCTACGGTTACTAGGGCTATTCATCAAGTGACGTGTTAACTGATTTACTCCATACGGCCTCCAAATGTCATATATATATATATATATATATATATATATATATATATATATATATATATATATATATTCTTATACTCAAATCATATAAGCTTCATCCCTAATCCTTGTATAACTTTGTTCTCCCTGAACTCATACTAAGTCGTCTACTAGCCTTAGTAACGCAAAAAATTTTCTCGGGGTGTAACATCCTCCCTTAGAAACATTTGTCCTCGAATGTTTAAACTAGTCTTGTACTCTGTCCCTGATCCCACTCTCTGGTACATCCTCTTATCGAATCATTCTTCCCATTAACATATCACATTTAATCGTACCATCGCCATAACAGGTCTCTATTGGTTATTTACTCGCTCTTTCCTACACTTACTTCTGTTCTTCCCGAAATCTTATCGTCCATCCCCGACTTTTAACCTGTTTAAATCCGCTCATACCCTTCATAGCCTTCTATCGAATTTTCTAACATCATAGGTTTACAAACCTTTCGTACTCTCTTGTAGCTAATCTCTCTTTCTTTCTTGAAAACTCATAAGTCGGAAAACATGCTTTTGAAGAAATCACTAACATACATGGATACCCAACCACGACACTTCTGGCCTCTTAACTGAGGTCTGAACCAATTATGACCTCATGTACTCCAATAGCTCATATCTTCCTCATTTTTACCTTACCGACCTTTAAATCTCATAACTTGCCTCTTCGATACTCTCGTAACCCTCACTCGCAATTGTGTTAACTCTAACTAGTCGTAGCTACGCCTCAACGTAATCATCTCGCATCAATGGCAATTATAAGTTCTGACTATACTTCGTTTTACCGACAACTCTCGATCTGTAGGAACTAAGTAACCCAATTCACTAATCTAACTTATATAAAATCATCCAATATCTCCAGTATCTTAAAGTATAACAGGAATAGCCCATATCTTTATGGCATTCTTTAACTCAACCTTAACATATAATCAATTTCATAATCCTTTCTATAAATCATTTCTTTTAAGTTAGTTGTGAAAACCTTCTCTTTATGTTAAGCCACAGCAGAACTCATTTATCGACTTTCCCTGAATCCCCCAATAGACCTTGTTCCTACAAAACCTTGAATCTAACCCATTTTAATCCTTCGGACTACTAATCATCTTCCTCATAAACCATTCTTTATGCACACCAAGATCATCTTAAAACTCCCTTGCATTCCCTTCTATTTTCTTGTCATATCCTTCCCATTGTATGGACATTAAGTTCCCTACTGGAATATCGTTCAATTTCTTTTCTTCCCCACGAATTATTTTTTTCTACCTCCTCGAAGATACTCTTTAGTTACTCTATTCATTTGCTAACTTGCCTTCAGATTTTGTTAATCCTATTTCCACAACAATTCTTACTTCGAACTATCTCTATAATCCATTCCCAATACAACATCTACCACATATTATTTTAGTCCTTATGCCCGTACTCAAGCTTATTCGCTTTCCCCCGTAAAGGTTTTACCTTATGGTGTTGTATTCCATTACCATTCTCGATCAAAGTTTCATCCCATAATAATCATTTCGTCATCGCTTTTGTTCTTTCTCTTAAGAATCCTTCAAGTTCCCTACTTGTCATTACCCAAAAATACTACTTTAAATCTCAAATCTTGCCTATAATAATCCCTAGCACTTTTTATTCCAATAACTAATGCCCAATGTCCACTTGTAGTGTCATCTTCATCTTATCGTTCCATATCATATTGTCCCATACTTTCCCATTAATCAATCTGTAACAATCATAGGCGTATAATCTTTGTGATCTCCTAAATCTTTGGTCCTTGTCCTTAAATTTTAGGAAAATTTAAGCATTCCCTTATATTTCCTACTATCCAAGACCTCGCACGCAAACTTTAAAATGCAGATAGCGAAGCTTAGGCCTCCCGCAGCCAATATATACATACTTAGCACGCCTTAGCCATACAGGGTTCTCAATATAGAACAAAAATGCAAAGAGGACGCAACTTACCTCATGCGTCACAACTCGGAATATACCTGAACCTTTATCGATTGTCCTTTTATACTTCCCTAGTCACTTCCTCTTCCATTCATTAGCTATACATTTTAATCATACTTGCAACATCCTTACCATATCAGACTTATAATCCTTTTCACCAATACTTACCTCTGTGCTGATTCCTTCAACTCCTATTGTCCCTGTAATCCCAATATTATCATTCACTTCCTTTGTCAGTACATTCTTCTGCTGAAATCAAGGGTTAGTGCAAGGAATTTCATTTCCTATGACTTGGCTCTCATCGCACGATCTTAGATATGAAAGAAGGGTAAGCATCTTAAATACCCTGTAGCCTCATGTTTATAAATGTGGCGCGCAACACACCATAAACAAGACTCTACTGGACACGACTTTGTAGACAACTCCTAGGACGAACCGCTCTGATACCAATTTGTCACACCCCACCCTTGGTAAGGCGTGATTGGCACCCGGCACCTTACGAAAACCGAGCGAACAAACTTATAACTTGTGTTCTCTATGTCTCGAATGACAAAATAAAGCTAAGGCTAGATATAAATGTAATATCATGTATAAATATATGTCCAATGGACCCACGACGCCAATATAACGACTGACAGAACATAACTAAGCTATACACAGGAACTGTCTACAAAGCCTCTATGAACATGACTGAAGTACACAAGTCGAGACAGGGCCCTCGACATGCCCTGAGCAAAAATCATATAAACATATATACATCCGTATTCTCAGAAGGGTCCGTAAAGGGATCTCACTAATCGAACCGGTACCGAAGGCAACCTACGACGAAAGATCCTCATCTTGTTCGTCTACACCGCGGCCATGAATGCGTCCACAAGAAGGGGACGCGTATGAACGATGTACTGAGTATGTAAGGAATGAGATTAACATGTACATAAAATCATGGAAGACATAAGAGAAATGTCAATAAATGTGCAAGATAAATGAATCAGTATGGCTATAGCAAGAAAATACATATATCTATCGAAATGCCACAACATAATCCACATCGTCACCTCTAAAACATCACCACATAGGCCACGGCGTCACACCCTGTCAACTGTGCCTTATATATATATATATATTGTCACACCCCGATCTTACTAGGGTGTGATGGGCACCCGACCCCGTAACCGGAGCCAAGCGAACCCACTGACTCTTATTACATTAATAAGAATGAAAACGTAGTAAAATCTTCTCGTAAATTCTCTTTTGTACTCAATTCGACAAAATCTATATTTATACGAAACACATAACATAACACTCATGACACATCGACCGGAGTCACGTCGACCGACTCTCTATGCCCAAAACTCGTCGCAAAGTCTCTAACCGCAATCGTAAATCCTAGCATGCAAGCTTCCGACCTCGCCACACCCGCAGCGAACGGAGCTCGCCAACTACGCCGGAACATCTTTTATGCTAACTTCGCATCATCCGGCGTACTCGCGCGCACGAAACGCAGCCCCCCGAAGAAGAGGGGCCGACGAACAATGTACCGAGTATGTAAGGCACGAGTAGTAACATAGTCAGAAGTGTACACATGAACAATAACTGCATGGAAACATAAAACATATCATAGGATAACAAAGTAACCTGTGCATGTAAGTGCCCCTGGGGGCGGATGCCATGCATGCTTATCTTTCTCTTGAAAAACATTTCTTTCATATATATAGAAAATAGAACATATCATATTGCCGAGGCGTCTTCACTCGATCCATTTAACCATAAATATATATATATCCCGCGTCCGGACGATATCAAGTCAAGTACTCTGATACATGTACCGTGTGTATATCCTGCAACCGCCTATAGCGCTCTCCGCCCTTTTCCCCATCTTCCCCATATACATATATGTACATATATTTCATACCATAAACGCAGAGAAGCCCCAAAAAAAAAGCTATAACTCTACCTGAGTGACGTAAGGTAGGTAACCTCCGATTATATTATAGAATAACTATGGGCGCTTGTCTCACCTTGAAGGAACGGTTAATATAAGGCGAGACTATTAATGGAGAGTAATATCATGAGAAAACATAAAACAGGATCATAAGGCGTTGTTTCGTATACTTTAAAATCTTTTAAATAGTCATCATTCATGAATAGAGTAGAGGATTCAAGAAATAGCTCAACGTTCTCATATCGTTACTGAAATCATGAATTTGGAACCTTCAATCATGGAATCATCATTGTCATATTCATCATATAAACATTTTCTTTCCTTGACATCATCCATGTCATTGTAGAACATATTCATCGTCCTCACAAGAGCTTACTTTGCCATAAATCTTTGTTTTGGGAAAATACGGCACTTTGGAAAACATTTACGAGCGATGTGAGAATAAGTTAATCACTCCGGAGACAATAGATTGGTTAAAACACTATTGTTTAATAATCGGAATGATAACCAAAAGTTTTCCTTTAATTTTAGTGCGAAACAAGTCAAATAGAACAAAAAGGAGGGAATTCGGGGTAGCGGGCCCACCTTGGGTCAATAGAGGTGGCGTACACCAAACTACATACAATAGGCTTCATGGAGCCATTTATGAGGTTTTATTGTAACCGTTTCGTTTGACAAGTTATAGATGTTGGGTTTATTCAATAAAATGTGAAAAACTTAATTCAATTCTATCAATGAAAAGCGGCTAATTTCAAACTCGGATTTCTAGAATGGAGTGGCCCCGAGGCACGTATCCAAGCCTATTACGTCTAAGACATGCCAAAGAAGAGAGGGTGAAGCCTTACGTACCTTTTTCGCCTCTTACGCCACTCCAAACTCGAGTTCCAAATTCGCCAAAATCTACAATTTGGTCACATTTACCAAACATTAATTTGAGCATTGTAGAAGTTGAGTCTTAAAGTAACACTTGTCTACCGAAATTTCGACAGCACTTCCCCTGTACATACACCATCCCCAAAAATTCAACTTGGCTAATTTTAATCAACAACAATCCGGGAATTCAACCCGGCCAAACCATCAACAATACCAACAATTATTCTAGCAACACTTCAACATTCAATTCAAAACGCGTACTAGCATTTGTAACTTCTTTCTACAAACTTTAACGACTTTCCAATTACATTCAATTCATAATTGCTTACATGTTTAAGTTCGGATCCGCAACCACCCAAACTATATTCAAGAATTCCTCAAACCATCTATACAATATTCATATAATCCAATTCATATGCTATGCCACCCAATTTCTTCCAAATGCAGTAACAACAACAACAACATATTTTCTCCTTCCAAATTCATGAACTATACAAACAACCCATACACTAGCAATATTGTTTTCCATATATGTAAGAAATAATATTATGATTACATTGGCTTCCATAACCACTCTCCAACACTTGCCACTTCAACCAACACTACAACTTCCATTGTCAACATATAATTCATAACATCCACAACCAAAACACTAAATAAAATCATTAAACCATTGTTCTCACCACTACACATATACACGGCCATATTACTACTACACGGCCATATTCACAACACACATTATTTTCATAATTTTCATTCATTTCTCCACACTACAACATTCACAAGCATCCATAATACATAAAGATTGAATTCTTACCTCTTCTTCTCAATTCCTCAACTTGGCTAAAGTTGTCAACTTGCAACAAAGAGAAAGATTCTTGCTTCACCAACTATATCATGTTAAAGAGAACCCTTGAATTGGTAGGAATACATGAAGAAACAATTTTTTTGGACAAGATTTCATGGAGCCAAATTTCCATGGTTATGGCCGAATGTGGCCTTATTTTCTCCTTCTTCATTTTTTTTTTTTGTTCTTTCTTTCTCTCTTGAATAAGATGATGACCACCCTCACATATATATATACATATAATTCCTACACTCATGTGAGGGGCACATGCCCTTTTTCTAAATTTCTCTAGAAATTTCTCTTTTTTTTTGTTGAATTTATCAAAGATGACTAATTATTTGTCATCATCTTTTCTTCTTTTTTTTTTTTTTTGTCACATGGCCAATATGGCCCCTTCTTGGAACTTTCATGAACCTTATGCGAAATTTCCATTTTACCCCTCGACTTTCCTCAATATTACCATTTTGCCCTTAGCCTTCCACATTATTTCCATGAACCATTTTGCAAATTCCTCTTTTTACCCTTAACCTTTCTCAATATTTCCATACTACCAATGTTCATAAATAATATTTATAACCAACTTGTATATTAAAATACATTTGGAAGATGGTCATTCCCTTAACTTACCACGACCACCATGAAATATCCGAACGCACAAAACACGGGATATAACATATATATATACATCACACCATAGGCCACAGCGTCACCGCCTGTCAACTGTGCCTTATATATATATATGTAAACATCACATCATAGGCGCCGTCACCCCTGTCAACTGTGCCTTATATACGTAAACATCACATCATAGGCCACAGTGTCACCCCCTATCAACTGTGCCTTATATGAGTAAACATCACATCATAGGCCGTAGCGTCACCCTCTGTCAACTGTGCCTTATATATATATGTAAACATCACATCATAAGAATAAGTGCAGTGCAATTACAAAATGAAATAATAGAACTTGGTAATGTCACAAAATTGCTTTACACACATATTATACTCATAGCATGCATGAGGGTTCAAATATAAGCTACCACTTTAGCGGAGTGACGTAAGGTCGGTAATCTCCGATTTATAATATGGAACAACCATCATCGCTTTGTCTCACCTTGAAGGAACAATTATTATAAGGTGAGATCAATAACAATGAGTAAAATTGAGAAAATTATGAAATAAGCTCAATAAGCTTATAATAGCATTAAAATCATAAGCTTCGGAATTTCTAGAATTAAAATCATCATCATCATGTCTATCATAGAAAACATCTCATCTTTAGTATCATAAAAAGCTTTTAAGAATCATGAACTTCCAACTTTTCAGGAACGAGGATGTTATGGAAGACATATATGGAATCATAATGTAGGAGTCATGCCTTTTGAAAGAAAGGGATTAGCCTTAACATACCTGATTGATCTCCTACGAATTAACGCTTATTCTCCCGAACTTACAAATCTACATTCAAGAGAAATTATACTACCGTTAGACTTATCATCATATGCCTATCTCAAGTCCTTAAACCAAACTCTTTTAGAATCTGCCAAAATTCGGGCAGCACCTCCCCTGTTTGTATGCCTAGCCCGAAATCACAATGTAGCAAACAACAACAACAACAACAAAAATACCAACATCAACAACAATTTTATCAATACCAATATATTCCATAAAACATCCCACATGATGTTTTTCAACATACAACAACAATATACACTTCTTTTCTTCCCAATCAAGGAGCATATTCTCACCATCATACCAACAACATTAGATACCATCTCTATACATGTAAATCATTCCGTCCACATGGCCACAACATGCTCAAAACAGTCCATAAACACAACAACTACAACACGACAATTTATGACCTTTTCTCCATAACTATTTTCACTTTTAAGACTTGCTAAACCTTCAAATCAACTCAACATAAGAGATAGGATGAAGAATATACTTTATACTTGAATATATTCAGCCACACAAACTTTCTTCAAGACAAAACTTACCACAACATCGACTAGAAGCAAGACCAATCACCTTTCATGGACTAGTTCGGTGTAATCTTGTTAAATTCTTGATTTAATGGGCTATAAATGTTTGGGGGCTGTGTTGAAAAGTTTCTAGGACTATTGAGAATGTAAAATACTGAAAAAATGGTGTTAATGGGGTATTTATACCCCTCATAAGTCAGTTCCACCGACCTTCTCAAGTGCGACCCGCGGAAGCCATTTGGCAGCTTGTAGTCTTTATCTTAAAATGGCCATAACTCTTGATCCCTGTATTCTATGAGGGCCCACGAACTATGGTTGGAAAGATCTTTAAATTATCTACAACTTTCATGTTTGGTGTGTTTCAAAATTCTAAACTTATAATAGCGTATTGGCCCCTCTAATTAGATCATCCGAAAACATATCCTTAAATCATCCTTTTGGAGGGCTTATGCACATATTTGGCTTAAGGATCCTTCTTAAACTTGCTCAACTTCCCATGTGCTACTCATATCACTTTTGATATGTCCTTTATAAAACTCCGACATGTGGGCCCCACCTTAACCTACGCATTACGAGGGCTATTCATCAAGTGACGTGTTAACTGATTTAATCCATACGGTCTCCAAATGTCATATATATGTATATGACATTTGGATCATATAATCTTCATCCCTAATCCTTGCATAACTTTGCTCTTCCTTGAGCTCATACTAAGCCGTCTACAGTCTTGGTAACGCTAAATTTTTCGGGGTGTAACAAATCCAAGCCAAAATCCAAGAGAGATTAAAGATCAAGAGGCAAGAATCAAGATATTCATGTTTTAAAAGTCTTGCTAGGGTTAGTAGACTTCAAGAATTCTTTAGGTATTGAAGCTAGGGTTTCCATATAATTTGATAGCTTGTTCCAAGGCTCAATCTTGTGAGATAAAAGGTTAGTTTTCATGTTTATTACATGTTATCAAGCATGTTTAGTTGTTGAACAACTTGGGTAGAAGGACAAAGTAGAAGATTTGTTCTACATGTAGTTTTCATGATGTTTTTGAGTAGTTAGCTAACTTGAGTCATGATTCTTAGTATGATATGGATATAATCTTATTATAAAAAGTAATGATAATGATGAGGAAGCATTGTATGAAAATGTGCTAAGGGTTGGTGTGAAGTTGTTAGTATAAGTTGAATATGAGAATGAATTTCGAAGACTTAATGGAATGTGACTACTTGATTGTGATATTGTAGATGTTATTATAGTTATTTGGGAGTTGTTTTGTAGTATGGTGGAAGTCGATGAAATAGGGGAAATGCTGCCCAATTTTCGTTAACTCATGAATTGTTCTAGTTTGGATATAAGAGTATCTTTAAGGCTTAACCATGGTATAAATCCTTCTAAATGTAGATTTTTCAAGCTTAGATGGTGAACGTTAAGTAGTTAAGAAGACATAAAGGTATGTAAGGCTAACCCTTCTTTCATTAAGGCATGGTTCCTTTGCTATATATCCTTTCATGAGTTCCATAATGTCTTCCAAATGAATCTATCTCTAAGATTACTGTTACACCCCGTATCTTCGAAGAAGCACTTATCAAATTTGAAACATAAGTACGTTGAGTTATGGTTAAGTAAAACCACTTTGGAATGTAAGGAGCAAGCATTATTAAGTATTAAACTATTAAGTATATTTAATGAGTGAAGGATGTATATAAGGTATACCGGAAGGTTTTATAAGGAAATGACTGGAAGTCATGGAGTAGTACGACTTTGGAGAAAGGATGGGTGAAGTTTGTGCGTGAAAATTTTGGTCCAACTTGGGGGACGAATATCTCTTCGCATATGAAGTGTTTTGAAGTGAAACAAAAGCCTAAAATGAAGTTCGTTGAGTCTAGTTTCCAACGCAACAAATAGCTCATCGGTAGGACATCAGAGTAGAGAATTAAGGACGTTACAAGTTCGGCTAACAAACCAGACATGCGTGCTAGCAAGATCGCTACGCATCGACTTGGTACGGAAGACGCCACACGGGACCACGACCTGAATTTGACCCTTATATAAGGGCTTAGAAACCCCCCTTTTCACCAGATTTTAGCCCAGAAATTTCCAGAAATCAGTAGGGAGAGTGAGAGTACCAAAAAGTGAGCAATTTTCAAGTGACAGAATATTAGTTTAGGTCCAGATAACGCATGGCTGTGATTCTAGTATTGTTTTGCAGTGGATTTTAGCGTGAATATTGAGGATATTGCTTTCTTAACAAGAAAAAAAAGGTATGAATCATTCTCTTTTTGTATTATTTAAGGCTTATTCTCGGAGGCAAAGTCGTTAAATAATTGCGTAGTAAGTTGGTTAGTTGTAGAAGTTGGAAAACAGTGTGTGGGCTGTTTTATGGTACATATTGGTGTTGGAAATGATATTATTGATGTTGGTATGGTTGTTGTTATTGTTGGTTGCTGAATTGAGATTTCGGGCTAAGCATATAAATAGAGAGATGTCTTTCGATTCCCTATAGATATAAAATAGTTTAATTTGAAAACTTAGGACAAGTGTACGGTGATGAGTCTAACGTTAGTGTAATTGCTCTCGAATGTAGATTTATGATCTCGAGCGGATAAGCGTAACTAGTAGGAAGTCGAACAGGTATGTTAAGGCTCGTCCCTTTCTTTCAAAGGCATGATTCCTATTGTATGAGTCCATAAGTGTTTCCATAACCTTCTTGATTTCAAAAGCTAGAAGTTTATGACTCTTAAAGCTTCTTATGATGTTAAAAATGAGAATTTTTATGAGAATTACGTTGAGGATGATTTTATGCTGAAAGGTCTCAAATATGATTTCAACGATGATGTGAAAATGTTAAGCTATTTCATGATTTTCTCGATTTATTTCATTGTTATTGATGTCACCTTATAAATTGTTCCTCCAAGATGGGATAGAGCGATAGTTTTCATTTGAACTCCTATGCATGCCATGAGTATAATACATGTATATGGCTATTTTATGACATTACGAGAGCTCTATTATTTCATTTTGAT
>NW_026724965.1:0-4456 GCF_029784015.1 Lycium ferocissimum
TTTTTGAATTTAAAACCACAAAGCCTCATCGGTTTTTAACTATCGGCCCCCCCGGGAAGGGAATTTGGGAATTATCCGGTTTGGGCTAAAAGTTGGGGGGGAATTTTGGGGAATTTTCTAAAATTTTTTTGGGAAAGGGTTTTTTTGGTCTGTTTTTTGGGCTGAAAAGGGGGTTCCCCCCCCATAAACGGGAATCCGTACGACTGAGCCCGACCCTTAGACCTTTGTTCTGGGGAAATTATTAGACCAAAATTTTTGTACACCGATCTCTTTATTTGCTTTGGAAATTTTCCAAAAATATACCGATAACTTATTAACATCCTAAATTTTTCCCTTATTAAATTTCCCCAACACCCCATCCAGAAAAGATGAATTTCTTTGTTTAAAAAAAAAAAAAAAATCAAAAATTTAAAAAGTCTTACCCCAAACTTGTCGCAACCCAACTTAAAATATTCCAACGTACAAAATACGGAATGGCCCCAGGAAAGCAAGTAAGTCTATGACGAGATACTATTATTCCCCTTATCTTTACTTTATCTTTATGCTTTCTAATATTTTCTTTACATACTCGATTTTTTCTACCCCCTTGTTTTGTGGGGCCCGTCGCCGAGGGCCCAGGGGGCAGGAATCAATCGGCATATTTCTCGGGGATATGGGAGCCCCTTTTTTGGCCCCCGTTTAAAATTGTTTTTTGCATTTAGGGCCGGGGGGTCGTCCCCTATATGATATATATCTCTTCTTAAGTCGAAACATGTGTATAGGGGTAGAGTGTTTTTTGTGAAATTTTTTGGGATATTTTTTTGTTAAGGTTTTATGTACAGATATGGGCAATTTTTATGATATAGTGTGTTGTTCGAAAGGGGTTAATATGAATGCAATAAAAGATTTAATTACAAAGCGTCTAGATGTGATGTGAAAGTATTTGAGGGCCCATGGGGATCCCGGGTCCCCTCCGGCCCCCCCCTTTGGGCATAAAAAAGTTTTGATTGAAAACGGGAAAAGGAAAAAGTGAAATGATTTGAAATTTTTATAAGGGTTTCCCTTTGGGGAAAATTTTCCCAAATTATCCCTAATTTATGCTAGATTGGGGGTTTGCAACCTTGAATAAATTGAAAAAGGATCCTTGAAGAAAGTTTAGATACTCTTGGAGTGGGACAATAATTCCGATAGGCCGGCATAAAACTTTATAAAAACAAAGAAATCAAGTAAAATGTATGGTGAAAGGAAATTTGTGACATTGGGGAAGATAAATGTTATATCCCCTATTTTCACATATTAAATTTTTGGGAAAAAGTACTTTAAGGGAAAAAGGCCATATTTTGATTCTTTTGATCATGTTGTTGCTTATGAAGTGTGGACGCGGAAGCGTCGGGGGAAGGGCGAAGGGCGAAATTAAAATTTGGGGGAAAATTTTTTCGGGAATTCAAAATAAGGTTCACAATTAATTGGGCAAAAAAAAAAAAAGAATAAAAATTTTAAAAGCCCAAACAAAAAAAGGGGGTAAAGTGGCCACAGCCCAAGCCCATAATTAATTATTCATGTGACAATTGAATTAGGGGCTTATTATATATATCCCTTACTAGAATATTCAAGACAAAACCAAACAAAACAAAAAAAAGAAGAACAAAAGGGGGGTTGGCCCCCCTTTAAAAAAAAAAAAAAAAAAGAAGAAAAATTTAAAAGTCTCTCAACTTTGATTCCAAAATCTTGTTCTTCTTTGAATTCTTAGTAAGTTAAAAAGACGCTCTTGACGTTAAAATTGGTTTAAAGCGAAAGGAGGGCGTTTTTTGGAAAAATTGAAGAAAAAGGTAAGAATTTCTTTCCCTTTTATTTATGGAAGAAGTATATGTTTTAAAGTGTTTAAAGGTTCATGAAAATTATGGAATTGCGATTTTCATGCATCCCCGGTGTGTGTGTGAGATGTGTGTTTTTGGCGTGAGCCATAGTGGTAAAGGGGGAGAGATGTTTTAAATTTTATTTAGCTTGTTAGTTTTGCGTATGATATTTATGACGTAAGAAAATTCTTAAACGATTCGAATTGGCATTGAAATGGCATGTATGTCATTGGGGAAATTGTGTGATTTTTCAAAGATTTTTATATAAGTATGGAGGTTCTAGATGTGAATTATGGTTGTTGTTGGGGAATTTTGGGGAAAGACGAAAATGTGTTATAAACCATGTCGAAGAATGGGGTTTTGAAGGGAATTATGTTTTTGGTAGGATTTTTGTATTTTTTGCAAATATTTTGTATAATGGTATGGAATACTTGAGTTGTGTTGGAATGATTTTGATTAGAAAAGGGGAATATGGAAATTTTTGATATTAGCTTGGAATTGTGAAGTTGGAATGGAAGTTGTTTCCCTTATGGGGAAAAAGAAGACTATTTATGTTATAGTGCGTTTGTGATGATTGTCGATGTTTTTGGGTTTGTTTTTGTTGTTGTTGTTTTTAAGGGCCGAGATGATTCTGGGGGATGTTGTTTTATAGGGGAGATCTTTCCCAATTTTTTGAAATTAAAAAAAGGGAAAAGAAATAAACTCCAAAATACCCTTCTTTTTGGTAATCTTGACCTTTTTGGGGGTTTTGGAGCAAAGGGGATTTGATTTTAAAGCGAGCAAAAAACCCCTAAGGTATGTAAACTTTTCCCCCTTTTCTTCTTTTCTTTCCGGGGGCATACTAGGTTGAGATTTGAGCCTGGGGGGCAATTGTTCATCGAAATGGGGAAGTCGATTGGGGGCCCTTATTCATTAATTAATTGAATTATAATTCTTATTTTTTGTTGGAAAACTAACCGAACATCCAAAAATTTGCACAAATGTGATAGAATTGTTTTGAAATTTTGGATGACTCGTAATTTGTGTCCCCCTCGACTTGACCGGGGGGCCCTTGAGACTCTGTTTGCCCTAATACCTTGTCTTTGTATAATGTCGGGAAAAGACCTTTGCTTATGATTTTGGCTATTATAGAACAACGTTTTGATTGCTCCATGATATTCGATTTATATTTTAAACTATAAAATACGATTTCAAAATATTTTTGTGAGATAAACCCTTTTATTAGTTTTTTGACTAGCTTACCCAAAAGAGTTACCATATGATTATGTCAAGTGTCATAAATGTTTTGATATGTAAATTGCATTAGTTTCCGCACTACTCACTCGTGCCTATACTATGACATCGTTCGCCGGTTCCGGGCCGGTTTTTGATCGTCGCACTAAAAGAAATTTTCGGTATCTTTTGCAAATTTAAAAAACCCCGCCGTAGGGGGATTCCGTTTATAAAAGTTATTTTGTGATATGGCTTATGATATGTTTTGATATGATATGTTTTTGTTCGGGGTGTACGGAGATTTGAAACCTTCCGGGTATGCGTTGGGGGCACCACGTCGGGTGGTGACCACGTTCGGGGGCCATGGGATGATCTGTTTGCATTATGTGCATATGTCTTGGTCGGGTTTGGTATATATATTGATCGGTATTTTCTCCCCTTTACCTTTCAACCCGGGTTTTGGTTTGGATTTACGTACTTTATGCTTTACTACTCGGTTTCTCTTTTCCCCGACCCCCTGTCGGTCCCTTTCTGCCCCCGGTCGGAAAATTGTGGCCCCCGGTGTAGGCTATACCCCCACGGGGTGGTCCTTTTGAATTGGGCCCCCATGTTGGTACCTATCTTGTGATGTTTATGCTTTTTTATATTTGATTATTTGGGGTCGGGGGGGAAAATGTCCCCTCATATTTCTGTTTTTTATTTGTAGGGCCGTGGTCATATATGTGGGTAATGGGTCATGGGTGTGTTCGTTTGTTTATGATGCGTCTTAATGCGGGGTTTTTTTATTATGGGGGCCCGGCCCAAATTTTCCCCGTATACGTATGTTACGGGGTTTTATATTCCCGGGCTTCGGGTTTTGGGTGCGGCCCCAAAAAGGCCCCTACTTTTTTATATGTGGGTATATCGGTTTGGCGATGTGTATTCGCCCCCCCTTTTGGCCCATGATATGATAATTTTTCCCCCCGGACCCCTTAAATAATATTTGTTTTTAATCCGTTTGAGACAATTAATATGAAAGTTTTTAGTTAGATAAAAATATGGGGGTTGTATGTACGTACGTTTGGGGGGTCCAAGTAGGACTCATTCCCCAAAGGAGGTGGGGCGTGACAATAAAATACCCCCAAAGGGTTTGATTTGCTATGGAAAGCAAGGGATACTATATTACCCCGGGTTCGAGTTTATCCTTAAGGGGGGAAAAATAAATTAAATCCCAAGAAATGAGGGCCAGAACTCGCGGGAAAAAGTGAAGGCTACGTGGAGATCAAAAGAAATAAGGATTTAAAGGTATATTGGGATAAAAAGGGGAAAATAAGACCAAAAAGGATAAAAATATATGATAACTATTGGGTAAAAAAGGTATATGAGGATGCAAAAAAGAATCGAAGAGACCGGGGGATGATAAATTATGA
>NW_026724966.1:0-14002 GCF_029784015.1 Lycium ferocissimum
TAGAATTAGGGGCCCGGGTTTTCTTTTCTAAAACGTTTGTGTTTCGGTGATCCCGGAAAAGGGACTTTAAAAGGGAAAGCGCCGGAGGGGGGGACCCCGGGGGGTGCCACCGTGGCCGGGCAGGGTGGGCGGTGGGGGCCCCTTGGTCTTCTCGGGGCCCCCCGTTCCCGGATCCTAGGGGGTTCTACGGCCCTTTTCCCCCCCGATCCCCGGGGTGGGGAGATGCGAAAAATTTTGGTTGTTGACTGGGTTAGTCCCGCTGGGCCCGTGGGGTAGGGTTATGGTAATGGCTTTGTGCGGAGTTCGAGATTTTATAAATTTGGACCCCCCAAATTTTTTTAGTCCGGATGAGCCCCCCAATTTCATAGATCGGATGCGGGCGGCGGGGTAAATCCCTTTTTGGGGTTGCTTATAACCGAATGTTTTTGCCGGGGTAGAGACCTGGGTGCTAACCCCCCCCGGGGATGGGGGGGATTTCCCAAAGAGGCTTTCCCGCCCCCGGGAAAAGTCCGACCTCGAGTCGATCGATTTCGAAATAACCCCGGGGAAAAGAGGCGGGAGTAGGGTATTCTTTTTTTTGGGTACTTCCCGTTTGGGGGGCGAGAGGAGTTGGGCCTTTTGTGGGGACTTGGGCATTTTTAATGTTGCATAAGGGCCGCACCGGGGGGTATAGATATCTCTCGTTGGTAACGCTCGGGGTTTGGGAAAAGGGAAAACCCCCAAGTTGATCGAGCCAGATAGGGTCAACCAAAAGCTGTCTTGGGGGTTTTTTGGGTGGGGGGGGTTGCAAAGACAAATTCTCAGGCATTTACCCTTCCCCGCTAGGGCCCCTCGCTTCCCGAGATCGGATTTGATCCCACTTTTTTGGTGGGCCAGTTCCGGTTTCCCTTTTCCAGTTCGGGGGGTTCTAGCTGGGAAGGTCATCTACCCGATGTTCTCGGGGGGTGGTAATTTCCCGGGCGGCCATTTGGGTTAAATGCGTGTTATCTGGGGGCAAAAGGGACTTATGCGGTTGTCCGTCGAAGGTGGAAGGTGTAGTTTACCCGATGGATCTTTCGGTTCTTCGTCCCGACCCCTCTGGGAAAGGTTTCCAATGCCGTCGTGATAGAGGGAGGGTGGAGCGCCGCGAGCACCCTTTGGGGCATTTTCGTTTGGTGGTTTGCGGGATTTGGTCATCACGATGTTGTCACATGTATATATGGGATCCTCCCAAGAGTATATGCTTTGATGATCCGGGGTCTACGTTTCATTGTTACTCTTTTTTTTTCGGAATTTGGGTTGGAACCGAGTTTTAGCCCTTTTTGAGATTCCCCCGTTGGTGATTTTAAGCTAAAGAGTAAAGGAGCTTGTGCGTTATAACGTAATCGCTACGCACCAACGGGGGGGCCCTAAGGCCAGGTTATCGACCCCTCTTTTCTCGTCATTATATCTTGGGACAATAATTTTAAAGGGCAACACGTAATATATATATATATATATATAAAAAAAACCCGGGGTAAAAAAATGATATACAAAATACAATGTAGTCATCATGGGACGTCTACTACCCACCCATACGTATCTACGAGCTTCTACTAAAGTACTAAGACATAGGGACGGGGCAGGACCCCATCGTGCCCCAAATATATACACAAAATAATGTATCAAAAATGGCACCCCTCCGGAATAATGAGTGCTCTGTGTCCTGCCGAGTAGCTCTAGGGAATACGGGTCACCTCTCTGTCTACCTGTGGGCATGAACACAGCATCCAAAAAGAAAGGACGTCAGTACAAAAATTGTACTGAGTATGTAAGGCATGAATAATACTAACATAACCAAGAAATGATGAAACATGAAGCGAAGATATAACCTGCTTAGCTTTTAATGGAAAACACATGTTATGCATACCAAATATACCTTCATTGTTAACCCGCGTCCGGGTTACCATCACACGCCGCCCACTAGTGGTGTCATGTCCGGCCCTCCAGGCACGGTGTAATCATACCGCGCCCGGCGGTGTCATGCCCGACTATCTAGGCACGGTGTAATCATAAGCCGCCCCGCCCCTCCGCGATGTCGTGCCCGACTCATGCGGGCACGATGTTATCTCATCATTATATACTTATCATAATGCATGCATTAGAAATCGGGTAAATACTATAATTCTATCGGGGTGACGTAAGGTCGAGGACCCCCGATTCCATTATGGAGTAATCATAAGCATCAGGTCTCACCTTGAAGGAACTAACATTATAAGGTGAGTCTAGCAACAATGAACAATATCAAGGAGTCATATAAGGGTCATTAACGTTATAGGAATATCCCATCATAAGCTTTAGAATCTCTAGACTTAGACTTATCATCATCATTATCATCTTCGTAACATATCTCCTATCTTCATCTCATGGGAAGCTCTTTATAAACATAGACCCATAGTTTTCGTAATGTAAGAACATCATGGAAAGATAAAGGGACTTATGTCGTAGGAATCATGCCTTAGAAAAGAAGGGACTCGCCTCACATGCCTTTTCGCCTTTCTAACTTGTCGACTAAACGCTTCCTTCCAAGTTCGTAATTCCACCTTTAAAGGAATTCCTACTAGAATTACATAATTGGAAACATGCTCAAGCTTAAGCTAATACTAACAAAAATTGGGCAACATTTCCTTGATTTCTAAAACTTCCTCCATATGATATAACAGCTTTCAAACATCAATAACAACATCACAATATGATAATAAACAATTTTCATCAATCATACATTATTCAATTCTCTCAATTCCATTTCAAATCATCCATAACTAAAATTACCACACTACATTGTATTTTTCAACACAATGTTTCCCCAACACTCTTAATATCATTTGCAACAAGATTATATTCATAATACATCAAGAGTCATAATTTATGTCAACTACTATTCAAGAATACCATTATTTTCACATTTGAGCTCCATATTCTATTTTCTTCCATAATCCAAGTCTTTCCAACCCCCTCGATATTCTAAATAACATGAAATGATCATAAAACTTACCTTTGATTATGTAGAAATGAGTTCTAGATGGAAAATGGTTCACTTGAAGATAACTCAGCTTCAATTCCAAAGAATTCCTTGCTTCCATCGACCTTAGCCTAGCATTCTTGCACTTCGATTCTACTACTTTTGGTGTTTGATCTTTGAATTCACCTTAGATTTGTCTTGGTATACTTGGAAGAAGGTTCTAGGACTTTTGAGAGTGGAAGAAGTGGGAAATGAGAAATAAGAAGAAGGGTCGTGTATATGGAAAAAGAAAATCGACCCCGAGCACGAAATCTACGGCCTATTATATGGACCATACAAATTATACGGTTCATATAATTGGACTGTACATTTCCTCCAGAATCTCATCCTCCTCTAGAAGAGTTCTACGGACTGATATACGGGTCATATAAATTATACGGTCCGTATAAAGTACGGTACAATCCACAATTTCCCCAAGCTTGTCCTCGTCATCTCGTTTGACCTCCATTCCTTATGGAACCTTCTTAGCACTTGTTTAACACCTCATTAACAATCTAAGGAGCATTATAACTCTTCTTTAAGACATCATTAATTCAACATTAGCTTGGTACTTTGCAAAACCCTTCCAAAACACGATTTATGCCTTACATTCTTCCATCAAATTACTCTCTTCTCTTACCTCAAACGTCTTTGGAATCTTAATCGGGCAGATTTAAGTACTACTTCTTACTTGTAGAAACATCATATATTCTTACCCTACGTTAGCCTATTCACTGTGCAACGACATGAAATTTTTCGAGGTGTAACAATACCGTAGCTGATTTGATTGAATTAGATATGGTGGACTTCGATGTTATTATGGGAATGGAATGGTTGGCCTCTTGTTATGCTAATGTAAATTACAGAATGAAGATAGTCTATTTTCAGTTTCCAGAAGAGTCAGTGCTAGAGTGGAAAGGCAATACAGCTTCGCCGAGATGTAGGTTTATTTCCTATCTCAAGGCAAAGAAGATGATAGAAAAAGGTTGCATCTATCATATAGTTATAGTTCAGAATATGGAAGCAGAGTCACCGATTCTCCAATCTGTTCCAGTGGTTAATAAGTTTCCAAATGTGTTTCCAGATGAGTTTCTAGGCCTTCCGCTAGAGCGGGAGATTGACTTTGCTATTGATGTCTTATGAGATACTCAGCCGATATCCATCCCTCCTTATAGGATGACACCTACTGAGTTGAAGGAGCTGAAGGAGCAGTTGAAGGACTTACTCAAGAGAGGCTTTATTAGGCCTAGTACAATACCATAGGGAGCACCTGTGTTGTTTGTAAGAAAGAAAGATTGTTCGTTACTGTTACACCTCAGAAAATTTTCCGTTGATGCACAGTGAATAGGCAAATGAAGGTCATAAAGTGTGTGGTATTATAAGTAAGAGATATTTTTTAATGGTCCTAATTGAGATTTCCAAAGACATTGGAAGTAGGAGACGAAAGTTGTTAAGGAAAATAGGGTACATGTTATGTGTCGGGCAAGATTTACGAGTAACGAGTTAATGATGACTTAATGATATTATGGGGAAGAGTTATAACGTCCCTTGGATTGATAATGAAGTGTTAAACAAGTGTTAAGAAGGTTCCATAAGGATTGGAGATCGAACGAAGTGACGAGAACAAGTTCAGTGGGTTGGTGGGTTATACCACTCATTATACGGACCGTATAATGTTATACGGATCGTATAACGGACCGTAGGACCATCACAGTGAAAGGTCCTCCGTGGAATTATACGGTCAGTTATACGGACCAGTAAATTTATACGGCCCGTATAATAGACCGTATAATGGTCACAGTGAAGGGTGATCGAAAGGATCATTTCACGGTCACTTATATGGACCGTATAAGTTATACGGACCGTATAAGTGTCCGTATAACTACCTACAGAGTCGAATCTTTGAGTTATTAAAAAGGGACCAGTTCATTATTTCATTTCACATTTCACACCTTCTCTCTAGAACTCTCTAGAATATTTCTCCACATAAATTCAAGAGATATTAGTGATCAATTACATCAAGTTGAGTGAATCAATGCAAGAAACCCATTAAAGTTCATCCAAACCAAGAAATCCAAGTGAAGGTGAAACTAGGGTTTTCTCAAAGGAGTGTTTGCACCCAAGGTTCAATCCTACATCATCTAAGGTAAGTTTTATGATGTTTCCATGTTGTTTAAAGTATTTGGAAGTTGAAACACTTGGATTGCAAAAGAATATAAGAAATGGGTCATGAATGTGAAATAGTGTCACTTTTGAGTGAATGTTTGGAATGAGTTATGATTCTTGATACATTATGAATATAATCATGCTATAAATGATGTTGAGAACATGGAATAGACCTTGAATACGAATGAACGGAATTATGTGATATGACCATGAATATGGATGAATTGAAGTGAATTAAGAAGTAAGGATTATGTAGTTGAATAAAGGCTACCGTGATGAGATTGTGAATGTTGTTATTGATGTTTGGGAGTTGATATATGTTATGAAGGAAGTCGTATAAATAAAGGAGATCTTTTGTTCGATTTTCTCTAGAATTAGTCATGAATGCTAAGCTATCCGTTATCTAATATGAGTATGCACTTTAATGAAGGTAGAACGTAAGCCTTGAAGAAGAACGTACAAGTGATAGAATAGCTGCACGGAAAGGTATGTAAGGCTAACCCTTCTTTCATAAGGCATGGCTCTTTGGCCAAATATTATCCTTCTACAAGTCTACGATACTCTCCAATGGTCCTATCTCTAGAAGCTACTAAGCTTATGATGCTCAATGTGATACGATTGTACTAAGTTTATTATACGACGAGAACTCCTTTAAGGATAAATGTAATGAATGATGACAGTAAAGAATGCTAAGGATGCTTATGAGCTTATATGCATATGTGCCCATGAGTGGCTATTGTGAACCCCGAGCTTATATGGCCGGGTAGAATATAGTGAATATGTATATATGTATATATATATATATATATGAAAATGCGCGAGCACCACCGCATTGGGTACGGATAACACCGAGCCTTGGTAGGGCCAGGTATGACCCGAGCCTTGGTAGGGCCGGCTATGTGAAACAAGAACTTCGTGGTCGGGTATGCTATATATATATGCTATGTATGTGACATCATTATGAGTACGAATATGCTAAGTATATGTAAACACACACACACACACACACACACACACACATGTATATGATATGAATATGAGTATAAAAGAAAAATGGATACGAAAGGTAAACGAGCAAGGATAAGGATGTATGTACACGAATACGCAATAGAAATGGAATGCCCCTATGGAAAGCAAGTAAGTGCTATGACGATGAAGCTATTATCTCCCATATTATGTTGTTTCATATTATATCTATTATGCTTTCACATTGATATTGATCATGCTTTACATACTCAGTACATTCTTCGTATTGACGTCCTTTGTTTGTGGACGCTGCGTCATGCCCGTAAGTGGCCAGGGAGACAGACTCGATCCATAGCTTCATCATTCAGGGACTACATAGCGGAGCTTCATTTCATTCAGAGCTGCAGCTTTTGGTATAGATTCTTTTGTGTACATATTTGTGGGCACGAAATTTTGTCCACTTTATATGACATACTCTTTCTTAGAGGCTCGTAGACATGTGTATATGGTTAGATATGTTTGGCCTTGTCGGCCTATATTTTGGGATGTTATTTTGATAGCCTTGTGCTTATGCACATTTATATGGGCATAGTTGTTAATGATGATATATAGATGTGTTGTTGCCTAATGAGATTAGAATGATGATGAATGAAAAGCATGATTTAACTATGTGCTCACCTAGAAGTGACGTGAAAGTATGTTAAGAGTGCCGGGTGGGATAGCACCGGGTGCCCGTCCCTTGACTGCCCTCCGGTTGGGTGATGTAGCTTCACGGAGGTGTATCACCATGTGCACCGAATACAGGGATGATAAAGAATAAGTACCCGCTCCCGAGGATTGATGATTTATTTGACCAGTTGCAGGGTGCTAGATGTTTCTCAAAGATAGATATGAGGTCAGGTTACCATCAAGAGATCTGAGGTCAGGTTACTATCAAGTTAGGGTCAAAGAGAAAGACATTACTAAGGCAAGCTGACTTTTAGTACAGGATATATTCCCACTTTGAGTTTCAAAAAGTTGTCATTCCGCTTGACTAATGTAGAGATTTATGGATTTGATGAACAACGCATTTAGAACTTTCTTGGATCGGTTTTGTGATTGTATTTATCGATGATATTCTGAATACATTGCGATCGAGAGCGGAAGCATGCGGACGTTTGTGCGGTGCCGGAAGTCGCCGGGGATTGGAGAGATTGTATGCAAAGTTCTCACAAATGGGGAGTTAAGTTGAACTCTGTAAACTGCAAGGGCACGATTATTCCGGGAGAGGGCAACGGGGTTGATACGCGAGAAGATAGAGAAGCCGTGAAGAACAACTAGACCATGCACCGACGAGAGGTTGGTAGTTTTACGGGTTTGTGAGGTTATTACGAGGAGATTTGTAGAAGGTTTCTTTTCTCTTCCTTTAAAATTTATCCTTTGACGAAAGGCGACTCGGAAAGGTAGCTAAGTTTCGGTCGGAGCGTGCTTGTGAGGTGGGTTTTCGGGGAGTTGAAGAACGAGATTAACCCGGCGCCGGTTCGGCACTTCCAATAGGATCAGAAGGTTATGTTATTTCTTGTGACGCTTCAGGCATTGGTTTGGGCTGTGTGTTGATGCAACACGGTAAGGTTCTCGCTTATGCTTCGAGGCAGTTGAGGAATCATGAGAAGAACTATCCGACCCATGATCTAGAGTTAGGTTGTAGTGATTAAATGTATTTGAAAATGGAGGCATTACTTATATGGTGTTCGTGATGATGTATATCTGAATCATAAGAGTCTTCGGTGTATGTTGATAGAAGGAGTTGAATTTACGTCAGAGGCGGTGGTTAGAGCTGTTGAAATATTATGATGTTGACATTCTGTACCATCCAGGGAAGGCAAATGTAGTGGTCGGTGCTCTTAGCCGCAAATCTATGGGTAGCCTATCTTATTTGCAGCCAGAAAAAATGGGGATTAGCTTATAAGCTTCTCGGTTAGCTAACTAAGAGTTCAATTGTGGACAGGCGTGCGGGAGTTCTATTCGAGATTAAGCAACTGTCATCGTTAGTAGCGAAAGGTTAAAGAGCGTCAATACGGATCTGTTACACCTCGAAAAATTTCATGGATTGTGCGATAAATAGACTAACGCAAGCTAAGATGTATATGATGTCCCTACGGTAAGAGGGGTAGCAATGATTCTAATTAAGATTCCAAGACATTTGAGACGAGAAGAAAGTTCGTTGAGGAAGGCGAAGTATAAGTCGTGTTTGGAAAGGTTTTGCAAAATCTTAGAGGCTAGTGTTGATTTAATAATATCTTGAGGAAGAGTTATAATTCTCCTTAGATTGTTAATGAAGTGTTAGACAAGTGTTAAGAAGGTCAGCAGGATTGAGTTAAACGAATCGGTAGAGAGCATTTACGAAAAAAAGAGGTGAGTTATACGACCCATTATACGATCCGTATAACTTTATACGGTCCGTATAACAGTCACAGTGAGGGGTGATCACTGGAAGTATTATACGATCACTTATACGAACCATATAAAATTATACGGACCGTATAAGTGTCCGTATAAATCCAAACGGGCAGCTTTGTCCATTTTATAAATATAAGATCCCAAAGTTATTATTTTCATTCTCATTTTCCTCCACCTTGTGGCTTAACTTTAGAACCTCTTTACCTCTTATTAACACAAATTCTGAAAGTCAAAAGATCCATTACCAAAAATTAGTGGCATCGAAGTGCGGATGTAACTAGGGCTAAGGGAAGCTAAGAATCTCTTTGGTGTTGAAGTTAGGGTTTCTCAAGTGAAGTATTTTCATCCAAGCCCGTTCCTTAATCAAAAGGTAGGTTTGTATTCATTTTATGCTAATAAGAGTATTGAATGTTTGAATGACATGGATTGAGAAGAAAGTAGAATATGGAGTTCAAATATGGAATAGTAGTATTCTTGAATAGTGATTTGACTTGAATGATAGTTCTTGACATGTTATGGGTATAATCTTATTATGAGTGATATTAAGGATGTTAAAGAATCATTATATGTGAATGAATATGATGTTGGGTGGTAACTATGGCGATGGATGACTTTGAGAGGGAATTTTGAGAATTTAATAATGTCTAGCTTAACAAAGTTTATTGACTATGATATTATGAATGTTGTTATGGATGTTTGGGAGTTGTTATATTATATGGAGAAAGTTGTAGAAACAAAGGAAGTGCTGCCCAATTTTGGTTAGCCCTTAGTCGCCTTAGCTTAGCTTGAAGTATGTTTCCGGTTATCTAATCTTAGTATGAATTCTCTTGAATGTGAATCGTGAACTTGGAGGGAAAGTTTAGTCGAACAAGAGATTAGAACGTAAAGGTATGTAAGGCTAGTTCCACTTCTTTCAAAGGCATGACTCATGTATTGTGATTTCTCTACATTCCCTTAGTCTTCTTACATCCTCGAAGATGAAAGTTAAAGGTTCTTAAGAGCTCTTATGAGATAAAGATGAGATATGTTATGACAATGATGATGATATTGGGCTTCAATGAGTTTGATAATTCTATTTTTTATGATTTCGGTGACGTTACTTCTTGTTATTGTCCCACCTCGTAATGATAGTTCTCCCAAGGTGAAGGGCATAGCGGTGATGATTATTCCATAATGTAATCGGAAGTTCCCGACCTTCGTGTAGGTAAATTCAGAGTTCTTACTTGAGCTCTTATGCATGCTTCATGATAGGAATATAATGATGATTACACCGTGCCTTGATGGCGGGCGATGCAAGCTAAGGCGGGCGACGCACTCGCACGTGTCTATGGCATGGGCGGACACCACTAGCGGGCGGCGGCATGATTACCGGTCACAGGAGGCACATCACGACCCGGCCCGTGGCCGTGACTAGTGCACTGCCGGCGGGCACTTTCATGCACGCTTCTTCTGAACGATCACAACTAGCATAACAGGAACTTATACATACAGAAAGGAAAGACGGCGCCCCAAAGCTATTGCATATATATATATATATACATATCACAGTCACAACTTCCAGCAGATAATATCGTGCATAAGCCGGCGGGGCTATCATATCATGCAGTATCTCAAAACATATATACATACGCAAGGAGATAAGGCACGCCTCACCGGCGAAATGGGACCGCCCAAAACATAAATCATCGACCGATGACTGAACATTAACTTCTCCAAACCCACCATATGTCTGAGACCTCTATAAAGAGTAATCATATCATATGAGACGGGGGCCCCGCCGTACCCACCATGAACATATATATATACAACGAAAGTGTAAATGCCAAAATATAGGCTCGAAACAAGGAGCACTCCAAGCGGTAGTGGAAGTCCTGAAGACGGATCACCAAAGCAGTATTTGTACACTGTGACGGGCATGGAAAACGCGACCCAGAAGAAATTCGGGTACGAAATATCTTGAGCATGTAAAGCATGAGTCCTGAAAATCGGATCCTTGACATCAGGAGTATAGAAAAGTAGTACAATAACTAGAAAACCACAAGGCTTGCCTTTGAAACATAAGTCATGCATGTCAATATCATGTCCAATTCATTATGGAACTTAGAAACATAATTAGATAATCATCTTGTACATATGCATATACACGTGTGTCTAGTCCCTCTAGTGAGGGACTCGGTAAATAAAATCATCATATACGTATACATATAACGTGTCCAGAGCCCTCGACAGTGAGGACTCGGTGAATGGAATCATCATATGTCATCCATAGCTACACCATCCGTATCATCATATCATCATATACATATACATATATAACATGTCCGGCCACTGGTAAAGGGACTCGGTGAATAATGCGATGGAGTTGTGCACGAATACGTGTCCTGGCCGGGACTCGGTGAAGAAGTAATAACGCACGAGCGAGTAGTGAGAAACTATATGCATATAAAAGTCATCTTTTGAACTCGATAGGTAAGTAGAAATCAACGCTCGACTATTAAAACGATAGCCAAAATCGGTTCTTTCTAAATGTCGCTATAAAGGCTGTATTAAGGGAAATCTCGGGGGATCCTAGACATGTATCAAACCAATCAGAACCGCCTAGGAAAGTTACGGGCGATTATTCGTTATAGAATCCTACGAACGTATCAAAGCAATCGAGACGCCTATGAAAGTTACGGAACATTATTCATTATAGAATCCTTTAGAGAATAGGATCTCTCTATGCATCATGTACTATCTAATCATACAAAGACTTGAGGGCAATAGCTTGGAATATTAAGAATGCTAATATCAAGAAGTGAATAAGAATCGTAGACATGCTCGGAACTACGAATAGGGTTACCCCAAAGCTCGTATCGTATCTTACTTACATCTAAGACATGCCAAAAGGAGGAAGAAATGATAGGCTTTACATACCTTGTTAGAAAGCTTTCTAAGCTAATCCGAACTTAAGTCTCGGGCTTCCCAGATCTACAACAACGTCATTAGATACAAACATTAGCTATAGGTACTTAGGAATTCAATCCCAAGCTAGCACTTCATTTATAGAAATTCGACGACATTTCCTTTATAATTCAACAAACCCCGAAATTCCACTCGGCCAAATCATCAACACAATACCAACAACCATATTAACAACATCAACAATTAATTCAAAACGTATTCTAACGCTAGTCCTTTCTATATAATTCGACGGCATTTCATTTACGTTCAAATCAACCACATACAATCAATCCAACACCAATGGTCACCGTTCAAGTACTAATCCGGGACCGTTTCAAACAAGACTCGAGAACAAGCATCAACCAATCCACACAATATTCAAAACAGCCCAACCAACCTACAACACCACAGAAACCTCCAAACTCAATAAGAACAACAATAACCACATTCCTCTCTTCCAAATTCATGACCCATACCAACAACCGCACGTTAACAACTTCATTCTCATAAATACAAGAAACTATAAAATCACGTTAGCTTCACAATGACACAACGATTACAACTTCAACCCGAACCAGTAAACCTTCATTTTCATCATAGAATCCCCATGACAACAGAAAATATCAATCAAAATCAATTCTACATATTTTATAAAAATCGGCCTACACGGCTACGACATCAACATACATGGTTCCATGAATTTCATTCATTTCTACACCAACTTACAACACGTTCGAAACCATCCATAACACATGTAAAAGATTAAACCTTGCACTTTCATGTGACTTGGCTGGGGTTTGTAAGATGCGAAAATGAATGGTTTTGATTGCTCAGAAAAACAACTACTCCACGTTAATAAGGACCTTCCAATTGGTTGAAATGCTAGAAGAAAATTATTTTTTGATCAAGATTCATGGACACCAAATTTTCGGCTAGCCATGGCCGAAAGTTTCTCCATCTTTCTCCAAGTTTCTAGAGTTGTGAAAAATGATGACTATGTCTTGCTTGTCATCACTTATCTATATATATATACATAGCCCCTACAAATACAAGGTGAACACATGTACCACTCATAGCTTAAGGCAATCAAAATTAGCGAGCCATGGGTTGGGAACCCACCCTGAGCCTACGCGGCCACTTGTGGCTTTTCATGAAATATTTTTTTTGACTTGCCCCTAATTTTCCTTAATATCTCCATCCAATAAAATTCATGAGCAACTTGTGCGTTAAACAAAATCGGAAAATAGCCTTGTCCTTAACTTATCGCAACTAGCTTAAAATATTCCAATGTACAAAATACGGGATATAACAGACCCAGACACCGGCTAATGATGTATTTGATTTATCTGAGTTTATGCATGTATATGTGATATGTTTTAAAGGTAAAAGTGAGCATGTATAATTCCGCCATAAAAACGCGATTCTGATTATCTACATTCTTCCTATGCCTTCTATATTTCCTTATTATGTTATCATATATGCCCTACATACTCGGTACATTGTTCGTGCGCGTCCTTTTCTTTTATGGATGTCGTGTTCGTACCCGAGTAGACATAAGAGCCGGTCATGCAGGCAACGAGGAGCTTGTCCCGGCGAATCACGGGAGCACCCTACTACTCACGAAGATGCGGCCCATTGGTATATTCTTTTGTGTACGGATATGGGGCATGGCGGGGTCTCCGTACGATTCACTATGATTCTAGTATTCCGATTAAAGGCTCGCCCAGGTGCATACGTGTGGGTTGTGGATACTATGTGACCACCCATTTGTAGATTTTTGTACATCATTTTTGTAGCCTTATGGGCCTATGCTTATATGTCTTTTAGGATATGTTTGGAGATTGTTTCATGGTAAGTTTGTGTTGAGAATGATATATGCCCAGGTTGAGTATGATAGTCAGCATGATAAGTGGTGCTCGGTAGTCAGCTCCGGGTACTCGTCATGGCCCGTAGTTGGGTCGTGACAATCCCATACTATCCCATTATAGAGATATAGCTCCTCAGAAGGAAAAGTAACCATTTGAGATAACTGGAGATGGAGTTCTCAAATATCGGGGTAGATTGTGTGTTCCAGATGTTGTAGGATTACGCTGACAGATTTTGGGAGAAGCTCACCATTCTCGCTATTCTATTCATCCAGGGAAAAATGTATCATGATATCAAGAAAGTTTACTAGTGGGACGGGATGAAGAAAGATATAGTTGAGTTTGTAGCTGATACAAATTATCGGAGTTAAGGTTAGCGTCAGGCTTGGGTGGTTTGCTACGGGTATAGGATTAGACTTGGAAATGGAGGCGATTAATATGGATTTTATTACGAGGGCTTATCCCATTCTCACGTAAGTTTGATTCGATATGGGTGATTGTTGATGGGCTTAAAGTCGGCACATTTCTACACAATCGGGACTTATTCCGTCGAGGATTATGTAAAGTTATATATTAAAGAGATAGTGCGACTTCATGGTGTTCC